>NC_080716.1:9007400-9282400 GCF_019097595.1 Hemibagrus wyckioides
GCAAAACTCTATCGTTGTTCCACAGATAACATTTTTTTTTGTACTCCAATTCTTTGGATTTCGCCATCTAAACAATGTCTAAAGGTCCAAAGAGTACGCGCATTTTGAAACTGTGCCATTTTGTCATGTCATGTCAATATCTAGTGCGTTCACGAAATTCCACAAGATCGGGTCCACATTCCTGCGCCGGAGTGAACAGGCTGCAGTCTGGAATTCATCCACAGTGGATTGTGGTGAAGATGACTGTGTTCCTGATGCTTGTGTGTTTTTCACACTGCATGTTTGACTCGTAAGCTGCGTCCCAAATGACGTACCCTTCTCCGTGCACTTCCACTGTGCCCTTTGTACTCCAGTGTATAAATTTAGAAGGGTGCTATTATCTCAAATGGAGCAGTAAGGATATTTTACTAACCAGAAGTAAAATCCTTTTCCCAGTCGACGGCAAATGACGTCGAAGGCACGTAACGCGACTCCGCTAGCTTCAGCGCAATATGGTGAATTTTAAAAGCGCTGAAAGAAAAAAATCTAATTTAAAAGACATTTGTAGGATGCCTTGTCGTCAGACATCTTGTAAACCATATCATCCGGCGTATATATATATATATATAATATATATATATATATATATATATATATATATATATATAATATATTTTTTATATATATTTTTTATATATATATATATATATAATATAACATCTCCGGAGGCAAGGAGATGAAATAAGGAATCTGACTCAGAAGGAAACTCAAACTCATCTGCGTGACACCGGATAGTGAAAAGGAACATAGTAAGGGACTGTTAAGTGATTGTCAGCTTATTGGTTTAGCGGGAACTTAAATATACAGTGGATGAACAGCCGTACAGGAACATGCCAACCACACACGTTTAGGGGGCCAAAAGTAATTATACACATGGCTGCACAGTTATTTCCTGGTCACCATGTGTCGGTGGCTGTGTCCTGATGCTGTTCGGAAAGTGTGGGAAATGTTATTGGAGCATCACTAACGTGATTAGTTTCTAATGAGGTTAATATTAGTCTCGTGGATGTACAAAGTATTAACTTGTTCATTCTTTACCTTCACTATTCACAGCATCTCCCTCCCGTAAAATTGTTAAAATTGCTCGGAGAAGCCTGGTAAGTGAACACAAACTTCATTTCCCTTTCCCCCCCCAACCACCCCCCCACACACACCCTCCAAAACCAATGTGTCTAGACCTATAGTTTCTGTTTCGTCTTATTACGAAATTTTTTTTTTTTTTTAAAAGCCACCATGCTGTCACAACGTACAACTGAGGCGTATGTGGACATTTCTCAGGGTTGCATTATCCATGTTCATTCAACTGTTCTGTTCATGAATGGCAGAAGTAGAAGGACTTCGTGTAGAATAACATTTCTGTGCACACTGAATTGTATTGCATTGACAACCTGTTACACCGCTAACATGAACGTATTTATTTAATCAAATGATATGATGGAATGGCTTCCCACCAAGTTTAAAGCTTGCGTATGTAAAGTTTAAGTAAACTTAATGGGATTTATTGACTGGAAAGGATCCATAACAGATATCTTTGTTTTTTATACAATGTTATTGACAAGTCATCAAAGTAAACAAGGTGCATTTCTGCTTAATCGGAGGATGTTGGGAAACGAAGAGGAGAGAGGGAATACCACGTCATTGTGAGCGTTTTAGCAGTTTGTGGCCAGCTGCTCAAATTCAGGCTTCCATAAATGCTGAATAGTGAGGGCTAGATAATGCCCCATAATCTCTCCATTACATAACCGCCACACTCGCGCTTTGTTTTGATTTTGATTGGATATCCCCTGATGCTGTTCCAGCTGGCCATTTCCTCCACAACAAAGCCGTAACCAAAGCAGCTTCGCTCAGTTCGGTAGTTAAACAAATGTTGTCGTCGTCTTTTCTTTCCTTCTTTTTTTTGGTGCACAACTGTGTGTGGTTGTTTCCAAGGTTTCCCGGAAGCAGGATAGCCTTTCACGGACACTCAGTATGAATGTCCTCTCGATGCTGCTCACAGTGTACGTGACATTGTTTGGCCTTGTCATTACAGAGGGAGAGAATCAGTGTAATAGCAAACAATCGCTGTATATTCTAGGAGTCTCTGGAGCCAAGCATTGATTTGCACTTGTCGATGAGATGAGATGCATGGCAAAGCGGTGAAAAGAAAGCTTAGATGTCAGAATGAACTGGATTGAATACACAACTTCAAGTAGGCATCAAGCCGCTAAATGAGGAAGTTGTGTACTTCCTTTTTACTCAACTGCATCTCAAAATAGGCTTGAGTATTGTTGAGTAATACGTTTAACCATGTTCAGTCACACAATAATGTGTCTGTCTACTTCACTCCAAGCTTGAGCACAAGACCCCATCACACTGACTTTGAGCGTTTGATGATTAATACTCGTCTGAACAGCAGCTCTGGATAATAATGATACGCTCTTAGTTAATACCTTATCACTCTGCATAATCTAGTAATAAATAGATAAATAATCGTTTCAGACAGGAGACTTTGGTGTCAGCGCTTTCTAACCCACCACAGGAAGGCCTTTTTCGGACAATTTTCCATTGCTTAGTAACAAACCACACTTCTTTTTTGTGCCCATATCCCTTATATTAAAAGAGACAGAAAGGCACAGACGTAAAAACAGGAACGAATCTTTTTGCAGACGTTTTACAATATTAAGAGGTATAAGAGGAATAAAACGCACTGGGATGTGGCGTCAGTGAGAAACTTCGGAAGCGTTTTATTCCTTAAACATGGCCTGTGGTGTGACCTGTTTTCCTCATACGTGTGATCTTGAGCTACTTGATCTGCTGCACACTCACTGAGCACTCTCTCCTACAACTCCTGGTTATTTACAGTGCAGGAAAGGTGTGCTTTTGGTATTTGCAACTCAAGGATGATTAAAGCAGTAATCATGACTATAAAATGACCGTATTGTGCTTATTAACCCACCTTTACACCTGACACAGGAAGCAAGAGCAGGTGTGCTTTGTTTAGAAATATTACACTGGGTTAATGATTAGAGGAGGATTTTATGGCCGACGCAGAACCGAGCAGTTGCTGGGGGAAAAAAGCATGTATTATATCCAGTGCATATGAATTTTTAGCTTTTATAATGACCGTGTTGGTTTTAGGTAGTGGTCTTTTTTTTTTTTTTTTTTATTGGGACAGAGCTGTAGAATAGTCGGACAGTATTTGAAGCTCAAACACAAGCAGAGATCACAATGTGTTTTACATTTACTGAACCTACGTGCTTTATTTTACATGAAAGGACTCGCTATTACATGTACGAGGCCAGAAGACTGTCCTGTGGTGACGGCGCACACTACTTCACCATATGGTTCAACGTTATGGAGCTGTGACCCCACCTCCTTCCCACTACCCCAGAGTGCGCGCACACACACACACACACACACACACACACACACAAATAGCGTTTGTGGACTACAGATTTCAAAGTAAGTCGTTACTCGTATAGTATGGCATGGGGCACCTCAGTCAATCTGGAAGTTTTCAGTTCCAGGAATCTCCCTCTCACTCTCACTCCTTCTCTCTCTCTCTCTCTCTCTCTCTCTCGCTTTCTCTCTTTCTCTCTTTCTCTTTCCCTCTCTCTCTCTCTCTCTCTCTCTCTCTCTCTCTCTCTCACACAAACACACAGGTCAAGAGCTTTACAAGAACTCCCACAATTCATTGGAAACGTATACACCCCGGGGTGGGGGGTGGGGGGGTGTATACGTTTCCAATGAATTGGAATATAACCCCCTTCCCCCCTTACACTCCTCCACTTTCTCCTTTTCTATCTCCTGTTTATCTCTCTTCCTTTCCCCTTCTCTCTCAATCAGTAAAGGGCAATAAAGCACTTCAGCCCTGCTCTTATCTTCACCCGCGTACTCTTCTTAAAAGACACGTTACGGAAGTTCCCACACACACACACACACATAATGTCATTGGAGAATTTGGGGCCATGGTTCAAATTTCATTCCAACTGTAGTGGGTTGGAAATACACGGACTGCCCAGAATATTTTGATTGCGTGCGCAAGGAGAGAAAAATTTGAAAACCAGAGGATTTTAATGAGCAATAAACAAACTATGAGTGTAAGAGTGCCACAGGGAATGAGACAGAGTTATTTCGGGAATATGTCGGAGTTAAATGTAAAACAATCAGCAGTTAGAGCAGCACTAGGTGTAGCAACACATTTGATTAAAATGTAATGAAATACAGTATTAGGAGAAATGCTTCCCAGCTTGATATATGTTTGAGACGAGAGATGTACGCTGTCTCATGGAAAGAAAACCTAAGCTTCAGTACAAACAACTGTTTTGCTCATGTCATAGATGCGATTATTTCTGTTTAGTAACAGACATTGTTTTCCTTTTCCCCAACTTTCTTGGGTATACATGCAAAAAAAATTTTTAAATCAATATTTATCCCCAAAATATGACACAGGTTTTCCAAAGTGTTATTGAAAACATATCTCAGGGCTTTCTCAAGAACATGACACAGCTAGTTGTACACTAGGCTCCTTTATGAACGTTTAGGTATTGAGGAGGAAGTCCGCCCACTCGAGCCACCTAGGTGGTACACTATGTAGTTTCTTTAACCTAAAGGAACATACCTTCAGTTAACATATAAAACGTATTGTATAAAATATCCCACACCTCCAGAGTTGTGTCAGTGGGTGGTAGGTGTTTCAGTTTTAGGTGAACACTGACTCAGTGAACTCATTAGCTGTGTGTGCATCATCGTTCTTGGAATGCAGTTTTATACACTTGATTAGCTTTTACTGCCTGGAATGTCTTGGTACTTGAGAGTTTTATTGTCCCAGCGGCACTTTCAAGCCCAGATTGTCATTACTCTTTGAAGATATGGCCAGAAGAAAGTGCTGTATGCGATTTCGCAAGGCCATCACACCAATCTTGCTTCCTCATGACTTAGACTACAAAGTAAACTTGGTGCTGGTTTTATGCAAAGCAACCTTTTTATTGCTCACCCAAAAACGACTCTCCAAACCTCCTGCTTCTGGACTTACATGATTTCAGAGATCATGCGTCATCCTCCCATCCAGTCTGTGCATGGAAAAATGACACACGAGGCCGTAAACATAATCGTTCGTATCTATAGACGAATTAATGGACATACCAAGTATGTCCATTATACCAAGGACCACCACAAGCCACCAAAACAGCTTCATTGCTCCTTGAAATAGATTTTCTGAGGCAGTACCGGAGGGATGAACACAATAACGATCAATTAGTCCTTCTGATTCATTCACAGTTGCCGGCTGTGGAAAATGTGGTGTAACTTATCAGTCTAAAATCTCCTGCAGGTATTCAACTGAGTTAAGATCTAGTGACTGCAATCATGCCATAACATCTAACTTACATATAATACGGCCGTCGTCATCCTGGAAGAATCCACTCGCATTAGGATAGAGAAATGCTCCATCACAAGATAAAAATGATTAAAGAAAAAAAAAAACCTTGTATTGATTTGAAGTGATGCTTCAGTAAGTTGCTTGAAACCATGGCAGTCTCTAACAGCCTGAGAGAGCCGGCATTTTCTCCTTTAATTCATCACCAAAGAAATGTATGGATGCTCATGCGGCATAGGATTACATGTACATCTTTGTACGAATCAACAGGCAATAATGAAATACAGTACCTTTTTAAAAACATCTCTTGTCCTGGCTATTTAACTATGAAGCTCATTTTATTTGACATTTGACCTCACTTCAGTTTAGCCAAAGCAATTAGCTTCGTCATTTGCTTTTTATCCAGTCTCTTTAATGGCATTTTCCTTTTTTTTTTTCCCAGAGAATAAAAGTTAATGCAGATTTTCCATAGGCACTTAGGAACCTATTGTGCGCCTCACGTTTGATGCATGGGGCAAAGGAAGGTACTCACATTGCACCAGCATAAGCCAGTGTTATTGGGTCGAATTCATCTATTCTATCTCATCAAAGGGCAGCTTGTATTTCAAATGCAGAAAAGCGAAATCGAATCCTCGATAAGTAAGCTGTGAACGCAGCTAGCTCGTAATTATTTAGTCAGAATTGGTAATTGATCTAACGGTATTCGAGCATTAAGATGTAATGGTAGACCAGTGTGCTATTGAGTTACAGAGAAGCTGGGCGTGACTAATTTCTCTGAATCGGAGCAGGATGTTTGCTCGCTCTCTCTCTCTCTCGCGCTCTCTCTCTCTCTCTTGCTCTCTCTCTCTCACACACACACTCGCTTTTTTTCTTTCTCATTTATATAGACATACAGAAGTGGTAGTGTGAGTTTGATCTGAAAATGACGAAGCTCTTGGCACATTACTTAAGCCACTGTTTGCTGTGTATTCTGGCTTGTGCTTGTACGTTTTGAACCCTGCCCATGTTTGATTACCAAAACCCTTTCAGTACCATATCTGCTTTATTCAGAACACTCCCTTTGTTTCATGACAATGCCACAACTACCAGACTACCCCCCCCCTTCACCACGTATATCCTGCTGTTTGAGGATACATAAACACCGTCGAACAAGTCACAACCACCGGCGCTCAACACTACGGCAGAGAGGTTGAGAAACCAGCTTTATAACAACACACAACAGCCTGTGTAATATCTCCATATATGACCTTCACTGTTCCTACACACACACACTTCAGTTTACAAAACACTGTTTAATAAAATTATATGGAAAAGCCCTGTCGACTAAAGAACAGGTCAGAGCTATACATACTGCACGACATGGTGAAGGTGGTGGAAAGTTGTTAGTATTATGAAAATAGCAGTAGCACCAATGATCTAACAAGTCAGTTTTCTTTATCATAACAAAGGAAAAAGTTGATGAGAAGCATTGTCACTTCACACGTAATACCATGTATGATGCACAAGTCATGTTATTGTTTGTTTAGGGTGTTTTTTCTTTTTTAAACCCTCATTTTTTCCCCTAATTTGTCATCGACCAATTCTCACCTTCTATCTAGATGATCAACAAACCAACCATGGAGGTTACAGGCAAATCAGTGCTTCCTCTGAGCCATGTGAAGCCACTGAAACTTTCCAAACTGCTGCTCATGGAGGGACAATTAATCAGCTCCCACTTACAGAGCACGGTCAGAGTTTTGCGCTCTCTGACTCCTAGTCACAGATGAATATGATATTGACCGGCATCTCCATTGTCCAACAATAGTTTAAACGCTTTCCTGTTTTTTCTGCTATTTTTTAATGGACATTCACAATCTGTGCACTGAATGAAAGCTAGATTATAGGTGGTAACAATCCGTGGTAATGCAGACGGTAGTACTAGCTCTTAAAGGCGAGTAACATCAAGACTAGAATCCAAGCATAGCCTAAAAGGTTAATAGAACATGTTAGTCTACAGTCATGTAAACCCCCATGATGCTGACTTTACGCCATCATTCCTTTCAACTCGCAAACACACACCAATCCATACACATTGGTATTTGGGCTTGTCTGGATTTTTTAAAAGGTTGTAAACCCTGGTCCAGTTAAAATAGCCTTCTATGCATAATACAAATCAATGGCTTAGTGGTGTCCCTTAAGGTTAAGTCTATTGGTACGCAAACCTCTATTAAATGGTCCTCAGTGATTGCGAATAAGACGGCAGTGAAATACTTGTATCTCCGAGAATTGCCTCAACTGCACTAATTCCAGATTGACCGTGCCCTTGGGTCATCGCGAGTCTCCAGAGAGCTCGGACACAGGCCCAGCATTGTTTCACATCTATACTACTGACAGCTGGAGACTGAGGTGTTATGGGAAATCAGAGGGAGAGACAGAGGTGCAAAGGGTCTAGCACAAGAGGCTTCTGTTGTATTGGAACTTTCCTGACCCTGTTCTTTTCCCCCCCCCCCCCCCCCAACACAAACACACACACACACACACACACTCTCTCTAAACACAGTGTGGCCCTCGAGAGATGAAACACGGCACACATGCCTAAATGACTGTTTTCGTTTGCAATCATCTGTATAACACAAGCATTTGAGGTTGAGCATTTGGTTCCTATCCTGCTTCCCCCTCTGTGTCAGGTAAAGGACTTTCTATCAGTTTCTGACCTTATGCTTTTTCAGCTCTACACAGCATCAGTGCTGCCTTTGTTGAAAGGAACAGCATGAGCAAGGCTTTGTGCAGGAGTGATGCCAGACTGCTTCTGTGTGCGTGTGTGGCCATGTTTTTATATCTTTGCTGGCGACCAAAAGATTAAGGTTAGGCTTTGGTGTAGGCATGGCAGTAATTAGCTACATTATTTATTATGTCAAAGGAAGGTCACGTGTGTACAAAACATCCACATGAATGTCAGGACCCAAGCAGAACATTACTCAGGGTTTTCATTCTTTCCATAATGCATCCTGGTGCTATCTCTTCTCTGTATGTACGCAACATGCACACACAAAATCCATTGGTGTACAAGATTCATCAGACCAGGCCATCTTCTTCCATAGCTCCATTGTCCAGTTCTGATGCTCATGTTTCTACACCGCTCCATATGCAGCAAGCTGTGATGCACTGTGTGTCCTGACACCTTTCTGTCCTTACCAGCATTAACTTCTACAGCAATTTGTGCTTCTGTAGGATCCAACCCGACAGGCTAGAGACACACGCACCATGACGTTGCTGGTTCACTGGTTGCCCTTTCTTGTACCACTAATACTCGGTACTAACCACTGCTTGCTGGGAACACCACACAAGACCTGCTGTTTCGGAGAATCATCTAACTGTCGCACCTTCCATCACCTCAACTTCGAGAACCGACTGTTCATAATATATCTCGACTTACTGCATAATATATTTCACTTCTTGGCACATGCCATTGTATGTAACAAGATAATCAGTGCTATACACTTCACCTCTGAGTAGTTTTACTGTTAGGTCTGATCAGAGTGTACTTCTGTGGCGAAGCACATTTGCATTGCGAGTTCGAGACCAAATTTGTGGTTAAGCATTGCCACATGACAGTCTCATGCTGTGTTCCAAGAAACTTGCTGCATTTCTGGTGCTGCCCATCAGCCAGTGTTCATGCAAGTGCTGATAGGTTGGCAGAGAGGTGTGTTCGTTTTGCAAGCCTAGAAGTAATCTACTGTGGCTCTTCTTCATCAGATTGTATCCAGAGTTTTAGACTGATATTCTTCCAAGCAGATATCAGGCATAGACAATAATGTTTTAAACCAAATGTGCTCATGCTCCGCAGCCTCTTTTTGTAAGTTAAAAACTTCGTCTATTCGTCAATAAAACGTCTACATATGATCTCAGTCTACAACTCTAAAAGTACATCACAAGCAAAATGATCCGTTTTTTTCCTCCTGAAACATGATTGTGTCACAAATGTATTAAGGATTTACTTGATCATGATATAGTGGCATTTTCTGATAGAAATTGTGAGGCTTTAGGCCAAATTCAGCTGTCATTATTGACACCGGCAAGATTGCTCACTCTTCTTCTTCTTCTTCTTCTTCTTCTTCTACCATACTCATACTGTAGTAAAGATTTATGCAGCATCACAACTTGCTTTGAAAATTGCTTGAATTGCGGATTTAAACGCTAGTTGCTTCAGTGTCTGGGAAGGATGAGTGAAAATGAATCAGAAATACTTTGGATTTGACTTGTAATTGATCAGAGTTTAGCTTTGTGTGACTCTTCCTCTTAATGTATACAGACATGCTGCGATGATGATGAAGGCAGACACCTTTGCACGTGTGAAAGAATGATCCTTTGACGTGTTAACAGATATGTGAGCAGAGACGCGTGTAAATCGGTCTTCACAGCCGCAGCATGTGTTGTGTGTGTTTTGTAATGTGTTTAGAGACAGGCGATTTTGGGGAAACACTCTTTTAAGGTGTCTTCCAGCAAAGAAGGCTTAAGGATTTAGATCATTTGAGGTACTATTGAATTTTGGTATCGGAAGATCTACGGTACAAAGCTGTCACTTTACAAAACAAATCTAGAGACTGATTTGAAACACGAGGATAATTTACGACTGTAAATGTTTGCCTGTCCTCGTTGTTTATGAAACGAGCCATTTATTGCTTGAGTGGGAGACACTAAACTTCAGCAGGACACCAACACGCTGGTTCATCAGCACGTGTGAACGCGAGTCACTTTGTTATGAAAACAACATGAGGTGTTCAGCATGGAGCCCAGACTCGTAGCCTTTATTCACATTCAGCTGTCAGCTTCACTGCAGGATTATTCAGTGTGAACAACCAGCACCAGCATCTACAGAAGGTCCAGCGACTCTAAACGCCATGACTTTCAGCTCTGTCTGTGAACAATTAGGGGTAAAATTAGCTCTCCGCTTTACACTGAGCTGAGGTCTATGCTGAATTTTCCTTCTCTGTGCCACCGCTGCTCCAGAACGTTCTGACGTGTCATTTGACCTTTTGTTTGTGCTGAGAGAGCAGAACGTCTCTACAAGTTGCCATAAGATATTACGTTCAAGTCGAGTCTTTTGTGAATGGAAAGCAAAAGAGAAAGGTTTTGTTTTTCTTGTTGTTGTTTTTCCCTCCTGCATTTAAAAGGGGCGAGATCAATCGCATCTGGAGCAGAGCCATCCTCAGACATCATTCCCCCAGGAAGTCGTGCCAGTAGCTGTGGAAGCACAAAATTGTCATGGACACTTAAATCATGATAAAAGCTTAGGCACTTATTGTGATATAAATATTTAATATTGACACATGCTCTTACTCTGAAGAATAGCACCATTAAATTTTTTTTTCCCATCTTTTGCTCTGGTGTGTGCGAGAGAGAGAGAGAGAGAGAGAGAGAGAGAGAGAGATCTCACAGGCTTCTAGGACATTTGTTGGTATAAGGACTGGCCACATGGCTGAGTGTTGTTATGAGGGCTGCTACTGTTTTCCCAGTGATTCACTCTGAAATCATTCACAGCAGCCATTTGTTGAACAGTTAAAAGGAAGTGGTGCTTCCTGCCTATAAAAGTTCACTCGATATGAGGCTTTTCTCTAGACAAAAAACACAAACTAAACTAAATTTTTTACTTTTTTTATTCTTTTTTTTTTTTTTTTAACCCCTTCCCTCTAGAGTTCTCACTTTTTCCTTCTGATGTATACGCTTCACTCGAATAATGGTCAGACTCGTAATTTCTGACCTTGGAAAATGCCCCTCGACCTTGGAATTCCTACTTGTCAAAAATCCAGATAACCGCTCACATCATCAGCAGTAAACAGTACTCTGAAATGAGCTCTGCTTTCTCAACAAATATCTGATTTAGATCAACCAGCATTCAGACGTATTGACTTGTAAAATCTATATCACTGACTCTACAGTTTTTGAGGTAGATGGACATCAGTCGTTTCAGTTAGTTGACTGGTTTGTCAGTTTAAAAAAGGCATCCATTTTCCCCCCACAGAGGTTGAAAATGTAAGTTGCCGTGGTTTTTTTTTTTCCTACGGCCTTTTACTGAAATTTTGAGTGATTGTCTAATGCTTAACCACGCCCACTGAATGTGTCCACTATTGCAGTAGTTAATTAGATTAGCAGTTAAGTGTAATCTGATTAGTTTTGCCATATAATTAGCTGCTGCTTTCTAAGTTGATTTAATCCAGCCATACGAAATAAACTAGGTTTTACCAAAAAAAACTAAATACTGCAGCAGACTTGCAAACAAAAGAAATGAACATGGTGTGATTCTCTGCAGCGATCTACCAAACTCATGATGATCGCTGTCATAGATAAGACAGCGCACAAGCTGTGTGTGTGTGTATATGTATATATATATATATATATATATATATGTATATATAATAGAATTATGAATCATTTGTGTTCGCAGTGCTTGTGTAATTTAACTGTTCCAGTTATAGATATATGAGCATGTGTAAAACGCTGTAGTTTATTAAGTGGGCGGGGCTAGGAAGACTTAAACGTTAACAAGGTGTGCAGCTTCCTCTGAAATCCACCCACACATGAACAATGCCAGAAGTCACAAGCACAGGAATTCTTATTGCAACATCTCTCACTAGATTCGAGTACAGGATCCTGAGCTGAGGTTACGTTCTCATGGTTCTACATTGGTCTCTTCCTGGTTCTCTAAATAGGTGGATTGTGTGCCCCCCCCCAAGTGTGAATGGTGCTGGAATGTGTTTCCTCCTCATGCCCAGGGTTATCAGGATCATTGGTGGCTACTGAAGATGAATGAATAAATAATCATTTTCCTTATGCCGCACTCCGTAGTTTTCACCACATGAAAAGGGACGTAAATTAAATCCGAGGATCCGGGTATTTATTTAAAAGTAGCCATGCGTTTATTAACAGTAGAGATGAAACAGATGTGCGAAAAAGATTTAGCTGGTTGGAGCAGTTCTCGATAGATTCGAGAAACACTTGTGAAAGTGCCGCACATTCAGATTCCCGTTTATAGCCACTCATAAAACCCGCCCATTAATATTTTAGTGGGTTTTCTCTCAGAGTATCAGTATTATTGCTGCAGTGTTGCCGCCCCTGTCCGTGTAGAATAGACATTCAAAGCGTGGATTACCTTTCTGCATCTGTAAGCTGAAAAGAATACATCTGGGAGCACAGAGATGTGCTTCTGAAAAGTGAGCATTATGCACTGATTCAGAAATACAGGTCTTGAGAGAGACGAGCAGCTCTCCAGCGATCACGCTGGAGCCTCGTCTCGGAATCACAACCAGCCAGCACATTTAGGTCATAAACGTACAGTGTGTAAAGCCGGGGATTTGGGGGGGGGGGACTCTTTAACCTGTAACTCAGTATGTGCAATGAACGCTCAGTTTGATTTAACAACAACAGAATATTTTAGCCCTTATCATTCGCAGTGAGTAATGACCTACAGCCGGTGGTATAAATGCCAGGCCACGCCCTGTCAAAGATTAAATAAGACATAAACACAAGGTTTTATTTGTATAGAGCTTTTATCAACGGTCATCATCACAAAGCGGCTTTACAGAAATATTTCATTTTAATGAGCAAGCCAGACGTGACTGTGACCAGGAAGAACTCCATGATATTATGTAAGGAGGAAATCTTTAGAAGAAAAGCCATGCTCATCTGGGTGACACTAGAGAGGGTGATTAGAAATAATTTTCCTTCTATAACTGTGTATATACACAGCGCAACAGTGGCAAGGAAAGACTCCCTGAGACGAAATGAGGAGTTTTAGTCATAAAACTTAGCTGTCTGTCTGTTTCAGACGTGTAGAAGTGTAATATCTTTACGCCCTTCCTTCTCCTTATGGAATCAGGAGAGCTCATGATAGAATTCTCATCACTGTCAGGCTATTGAGTGATATTAGATTTAACGTCCTGTCTCATATCACCACCAGCTGTCTCTGGTAATAACAAAGTGTTTGGAAATTTCTGGTCCCCAGAGCGACAGAGCACAGGGAAGTGTTGATGCAGTTATGTCTACACCCTGCACTTCTGTCTCCATGACTGTCTAATTGCCGAGCACAGACTGAGACTGCCGAGTGTTTTGACTGTAGCGGATTAGCCGTACGCTACCTAATTACAGTAATGCGTTTTCACAGAGACAGCTGGTCCACTGCCACCGGACTGCAGCGAGAAGACCACAACAACCAAGCTTGCTTTATTCACTGTGTATTTCCTTCAACATAACTTTGTTAGGAAAAGCAGCATCAAAATGTTGTCCTTTCCTGAAAATGTGTTTGAATAGAATACACAGAATGCAGCAGGTCTCCATCAGGAAGTGGTGTTTCTGCCAACTGCAAACCCACAGGATGTCCTTACATTAATTAAGAAATACCACGTTTTCCCTCTTCATATGATTTCGCTACAGGCTGACGCCTTTTTTTCTTTTCTTTTTTTCCACTCATGTCACCTGTACTATTTTTTGCACCATGTCCAGTAAAAAGTAGTGCTCACAAGGATGTTCATTGTTACCTGTGTTACCATCAACTTCCTCATTGTCTGGATTTGAGATTAGCGCCATGCAGTTTCCTCTACTACACGTTCATGACATGACCCTGTCTGTTGCACTGCTGCCATCTGCAGCTCCCGTTTGCACTTGACACGTCTCGGCTGTTTGGCGTCTGCAAAGACAAACAAAAGACCAGGCCGTGTTTCGGTGTGGGTTTTGGACTGCTTCCAACACCGTTGGAACCAAAGCCGTCATCCGGCTGCATGAGAGTCCATCCCTATCTCCCGCCAACCGTAGCAGGAGCTGGCTTCTAATCCGCCTGAGTCATCCAGTGCACTACATTACAGTGACGTTAGTCATCAGGGGCTACAGTTACTCTTGGCTTTTATGTCTTGTTGTTTTAAGTGCTTTTACTCATAATCTTGGTGGAACTGCTTCTTGAATTTCAGAGGTCAGACTGATGATCTGAAGTTGACCTGCACATACAGGAAATGACTGTCCTAACTAACAGAGAGTCATAATGGACAGGCAGTGAGGAAGTAATCACTTCCCAATAATAGAAATAGTTTCAGTGGCTAGTAGTACCCAGATTCTGTAGAGTTATTGGGCCAAGAACTGCACCTGTAATCTTCTACACTGTCCTGAATCCCAAACAAAAAATCTGCCCATACTGAACTGAAGACACTTCCTCTTGTTAAAACCTCTTTATAGATCAAATCAAACTGATTAGGTTTCATCTTTCTCCATATGGAAATAGAGTGTATTGTAACTGCTGATGTTTGGTCCATGTACTGTACGCTCCGCTCATTCGTGTTTCATTTCATTTATATGTAAATGAGATGTTCAGCTTTTGTCTCTAAAACAATAGTCTAACAATATTACCCCAAAACAAAATCTCTTGTATTTCTCCTCGGCTTGTTTTTCATCATTCCAGATTCATTTTGAGGCTGAAATTAATGAACGACCCAGACGTGTATCAGCGATTACTGAGTAGCAGAAAGAGTGTAGCTTAAATATTACTCTGACTGCATAATGGATCACTGTGGGCTTTTAAAAATAGTACGAGGATGATGGTGAAGGACGACGGCTGAGGGGAAAAAAACAACAACCATTTTTCTTCCGCAATGAATGAACAGTGCGAACAAGGACCATTTTTCGGGTTGAGGATTTTTTGATTTATAAGTGACATACTGGCGCCACACTTTCCCCTGTGAGCAATAGCTTCTACCTTCACTCATAAAACAAGGCTCTCATATGGGCCGTGACAAGTTGGGAGGTTGGCAATGACCTGCTGAAACCATGCCCTTACGTCCTAGAAGAGTCTGTGCCTCTGTCTGCAGCCTAATACACAGGAAAGGATTTAATCACACGCCTGTTTGAGCTCCCTTTTCCTCTGAGGCCTCTTTTCACCCTCCCATGATGGCACTCTCACTTGTTCTCCAAGCACTTCTGAGGTGACTTTGTTTTTGTTTGTTTGTTTGTGCTGACACCAGCGCTGAAGAGGAGCGTAAGTAATCTTACTGCCATATGGTGTTTGGTCTGCTTTGTAGTGGCCACCCTGGGAGATGGCGCTCTGGAATTACAGGTCACACACATACATAGTGGGCTAGACACACACACACTGGCAGGAAGTCATGGCCTGTGCTTCTTACTGTCTGAGTGTACAGCCAGGGTGTGTAAACAGACAGGCATTTGGCCCTGCACCAGGAACCCTTGGTGAAAGTATCTTGATCAGTCAGGAAAGCCATTAAGAAAGCCGTGTGTGTTCAGCTCGGAGGAAGTGTCAGGCGGCACAGTGTGATACTGAGGTGCTGCTCTGCAGATGAAATTAAATACACACTCAGTATGAGCTCCAGTTCTCCCATAGAGATCAGATTTATCAGTGTATTACTCACTATGACGGTAAACCCTCACCCTCTGATGCGATCCTCACAGTCCATCCCCTGCCTTCAGTGTGATTTTTTTCTACTACAGTCAGCTGACCCCCACTGACCAATCAGCAGCCGGTTACGCATACTGCATTCCATCTGGCTGAGGGAAAGTTGGTTCCTATTCCAGCCAGCTGAGACTGAGAATGCAGGGCAGGGAATTTTTTCCAGCTTTGTTTTCCCTCACATAGTTTTGGAGTCTCGGCCGATTTGGCAGAGATAAAACGACGGCAGTCAGAGTGAAGGGAGATGATGGTACCATTGCTCATTTGTTGACTCAGGGATAGGAAATCAAAAAGAGGATATGTGATGAGAAGTCCAGATGCTATGTTAGTAACACGGATGTGGGTTTGGAACCAAGCTTTTTTGGCCTAAAACACGTACAGTCCAATACGGAACTAGAAACCTTTTCTAAAATCGCCTTAAAAGATGTTCAGACTTTATATCCAGCAGCGATGGCGTCCAGATGCTTGAATCAATGTGTGTTAAAACTATAGAAACTTCTCTTTCTGTAGTTTCAGAACTAGGATTTGAGATTTATTAAACATCAATACACTCCCTTTATAATGACTGTGAAGTGAAAGAAAAGCCAGCAAAACTGATTTAAAACAGCTTCTTTATTTTGTTAAAAAGAGATATCAAATGTCAAAAAAAAAAATCAGCATTTAACAGCGAAAATACAAAAACATTAATGTTTCTGCCTTGGCACTCTGTCAACCATTAAAAAAAATACACAGGGCAATAAAAAGATTAAAAAAATAAAAACCCCACAACAGAGCTCCTCTTCAGAGTTGCATTAGGAACATCCTACAGCAACGTATCCCATTAGCTGCCACCTGACACATGGCCATTCTCTCTGCAGTTACAAACTCCCACTAAAGCAGGCTCATCAGAAGAGGGTCCAGATCCTCAATACCTTCTCGAGAAGTACCGTCTTGTGGACGCTGTCAGACTTGTAACATGTTTTTGATTTGCTTGGAGGTAGTCTCATCATTCAAATGTTTTGTCGTGTACCTTCAGTCAAACACAACCAAAACACACAAATATGAAAATATATCCCATGTACACGTTTTTCCCAGAAATACGATGCTGAAGTGTGTGTGAGGTCACGGACCTGAGTGCGTTAAGGAGACCTTCTACTCTGTTAGAGGGCTGATCCCGCAGGACTTTAATGCATCCTTTCATCTGTAAAACACAGCGAGATTCACAGGCAGTAATTAGATGATGAACATACGTGACTTGTACACCCTGTGTAAAGAGAAGGTCATTTCTGCACACACATCGATTTTCGATGACTTCACAAAAGCTCCGGCAGGATGAACGTAGTCGTAGAGGATGATGACTCCCACCATCACACGCAGGCAGAATAACACTGTGTCTTCGCTCGCAAAACGGCTACGGTACTCCCTGAGTGTACACACACACACACACACACACACACAAGAAATGAGTAAAAAAGCTAAAACGGCAAATAGAAGCTGACTGATGTAAATGAACTTACGGTGTGTCTAACATGACTTTACACACGCTCGCCATCGTACTTAAGCTGTCTGTCGTATTTTCTATGGGTAAATCTGAATTCTGTCAAAATAAGGGAAAATAATTATATAAGTTTAGAAATGTGGAACCGATGATCCTTTTAGAAAGTGTCATTGGACATAATGTATGAAGACTGACCTCAGATACAAACTTCGTTGTGGCATCACTTAATGTTTTCAGCATTGGTGTAGCATTGGCGTAGAACAGAGACATACGATTGGCCAGTTCGTTGTTTACTTCGTTCTCTTCCTCTGTCTAGGGACAAAACATTGTGAAGTTAAGTTGATCTGTGGCAGTCTAGAAGGAAAAACATCAAATTACCCCAACAGAGTTCTGTAGTCGAGGCTATAAAACCTGAGTCATAATCTCTCAGCAAGAGGTATATAGCGTGATAACTTCTGGCCCTTATATGGTGTGGACACCTGATCATCACAAACAGAGGTGCTTGTTAAACAGCCCTTTCCAAACCGTGGGCATTAATATGATTCTGTCTAATCGTGTCTTAACAGAGCTCAGCTTGTGTAAAGAGGAACAAATTTGGGCAATGATTATGGGTCACTTTCTTTGGCGAAGGCCCACATGTGGGTGTAATGTCCACATACTCTTTGCCATACAGTGTCAAAGTACAAAAACAAAGCGATATATGATGAGGGTTTTGTGATTTCCATGCTTGTTGTTTAACACAATGGACAGCTGTATATGCATCAGTTGTTTTGTGCGTTACCAAATCTTCTTGAAAGAATGCTTTGTTCATGAGGTGAGAGCTTAAGGTGTGTCCCAGATCGTATTACTCTTAAGCTTACTGGAGCATTCTGTAGTGTAAATAGTGCGAGTAGTCTGTTCACACTCACAATTTCAGCAAGGAGTGCCCTTCAGGTCCCTGGATGATGCACTTATTCAACTGACACAAACAGTACATGTAGTGGAAGGGGGCGGGGCTACCAGGTGCTCACACTGGATGAGACAAAAAATTTTTTAAGATGGCCAATGACACTCTAGGGGACAAGGCGTCTTACAAAATGTCTTTTAAATGCATGATTTACTTTTCAACGTTTAAAAGATTCACTGTGTTCGACTTCATAGACTGGGAAACAACTTACACTTCCGGTTAGTGTTCCACTGGAGCCAACACTCCATGTGTAAAATTCATACACTAGAAGATAGTGTGTAGTGTGTCTCATGTCATTTGCATCAGAATGCATAAAATCTCAGGTTACATCAGTCTAAACACAGCCAATAAGATGACAGTACAGTCTTCTATGACTGCTACAAAAACAGTAATGTAAACAATGAAAGATGTAAAGGCAGAGTGAATCGTGTGTGGCAGCAGAGAGAATGTGTCCTGTGCTATCTCATCATATTTCAGTCATGTCAGGGCAAAAAGTGATGCAGCAAGGAAGGAAATAGAGGATCATCAGCGTCACCTTTTAAAATGTGTTTTCTCTCGGCTCCTATTATACCAAAGGCCGTTTCTGAGCACGAGCCCCGTATCGTGATGTAGTAAGTAATCGCAGGTTCATCGTTAGAGGATCTTCATCATATACTCGGACACAGACAGCAAATTAGCACAAAATGTCTTCTAGAATTCAGTCAAGGATGATCTCTTGCAAGTAAATGGAAAGAGAGGATATGGTGTTTGTGAGGGTATATGGAAGGATATTCTAATTGTAGCGAAAATCTCTTAAAAAGCGCTTCACGTATCTAATCATGTAAATGGACCCAAGAAAGACGAGTCAGCTCTGTATCCCATGGCGTATTCCCCTGACCAGAAGCTGTTCATTCATTTTCCTCTACTACAAATTGAATATGCTTTACTACACATTCAGCATGCAGACTCCTGTGAGCCTGGAGCAGTCTGTACAACGCTGCAGCTCACGATTCATTAAGTGAGGGGGCGGTGATGATTATTCCTGACTGTGAAAGCTTTTAATTGGGGAGGCAAGGTCATGTAACCTTCGTCTCCTCTTCAGTTTTCGGATGGTTATGAGGCCGGGTCCATTAGCATACACTCGCGTGCAGAATCCACCCCCTCACTACACACGAGCAACCCTGCATCAGCTAAAAGTAGCTGGATAAAAGGGAATAGATGTATGACTGAAATGAGTTTTCCTGACTCAGGACCTCGCTTACTTAATGATCTGAGCGGCGCAGATCACAGCGCTGCTCGTTAACCCCGGACCCTAGTGAATTGGCGCATTACTAAAACATAAGCTCGCTGATAATGAGACGTGTTTCCACAAGAGCGCACATAAAACACACGTGCACTTACTGCCAAGTTGTTGATTCGCATGCGGCTCAGGGTCCGGCGGTAGTAGCTGAAGTCGTTCTGAATGGCGGGATTAGTCATCTGGAGAAGAGAAGATACAGGATTCGTCATTCACACTTTCACTATGCGTGCTGTAATGGTAAGCTCTATCAGTTGTGGATTTCTGGTGTGAGTAGTAAAACATGAGGCGTACAGATATAGCAGAGTAATCAAGAACAGGGTGATGTGACTGAAGTTTCCTAGCATGACCCAAAGAGTTGTATTCCTCTTATACCACAGCTTCCAACAATGACTTTTTAATCATGTTTATTATTCTCAAATCTGTTTATAGCTACATTGAATGTAGCAGAATGTCAAATTACTTTCTATTATCACTTCTGTATCAGCTATAAACAGTCGTCTCTTCACCAGTCTTATATTTTTGTTTCACTTCAAATACAAATGCAAGCTTGTCGTTTTACAGAGAAACCAAAACAAAATCTTTTCTCATGAAAGAAAACTTTGTTCCAGCTTTACCCCGTTAACACGCTGGCACAAGGGACTTCATACATGTTAAATAAACAGCATCATGGCAGCAACTGTTTTTGTTTCTTAAATATCACCACCTCCCATCTGTTTTCTGGTAGACTGGTATTATGTGGAGCATCCCCCCTACGAGTCCCTGTGCATGAACTGTTACTATTATTGGTGATAAAAACCAGGTCAATTTTCTCATTGTCGGAGTTAGCTTGAAAGACTTCTCGGTCTCGCTCAGTCAGAGAGACATCTGCACAACGTTTTGTGAATAAGCATGTCCTCTAACCGCCAAGTGTCCCTCTTCCGTGTTCCTTCATTAACTATTGTCTATCTGCTTTGTGCGTCTTTCTCAGCCTTGTCTCCTCCTGATGAAGCGGGATTGGGAATACTGATAAAGGGACACTCTGCTTCCGTTAGATGACAGATTAAGATGGAAGGAGGAGTGAGACCTTTCTATCAATCTGCTCACACATACCTTGAGCTCATCAAAGCGCAGAGTGAAGTGGAGGATCTCGGCAAACTGGCGTGCCAGAGCCTGCTCCTGCTCCAAGTGCTGTGTGGGGCTGCAGCGTGCACTCGTAAGGAATCCCAGCAGGCCGTGCAGGGATCCTTCTACACGACCGAGAAAACAGACAAAGAGGTATTATTACATTACGATTGACCTGATGGATGGATAAATAGTTTGATGGATGGTGGACAGTTAGAGATAGAGATGGATGAATGTGCTAGATCAATATCGTAAAGAGAATTAGTGAAAGACAAACTCGATGGGTTTAGCAAATGTGAAAGGAACAGGATGAAACTTTGTGGCAAAAATCCAATTGAAGGGTGTTTTCCAGAGACCTGCCTAGGGCAAAACGTGTTCATAATTTCTATTTTAATTTAGGTTCACATAGACGTGCAGACAGCATGCACTCTTCACCCAGCAAGAGCCCTAGTGCAGTGAGCTGCGTAGACTTATTTATATCCACATGCATTTTTAAATGGCTAGTCAAATATCTGGCACAGACGCATAAATCTTGGTTGTGAGCAGAGAGAGACGTTTAGCTAGCGTAGGCCACTGGATCTGTATCTTTAGAGACAGCTGCAGTTGGTTGGTGATTATGTGAGATTAGGGGATGTGTCATAGTTAATTGGGACATGGCCTACAATTTCATATGAATTGCTCATAACGACAGATGAGTTACCAAACCCTAGACCTGCAGTGCCTTTCATCCTATTACGTGTGTTTAAAAAAAAAAAATCATTGTTTTATTTAATGATCACTCTTACTTTTATTACTCATTAGAAATAATACTGTGCGGCACTGCATGTGTAGATAGATTAGATGGATGGATAGACAGAAGCTTATGGTACCCCCTGTGACTTTTACGCAGTTCTAATAAATATCAGAAATTAGACTCAACGTTAAACACAATTAAATTTCACATTTAAAAGAGTGAACAGAGCAATATCCCGCTAGATGAGGCCTCGGAGGTTTGCCTCACCCAGAAGATTATCTTAATCCAATTACACTGCGTTGTTGCCTGGCTCGAGGCTAACTGCCGCCAGTGAGCAAGACCTGCAGCCATGCACCGAGTATGAACGTCGTAATCCTAATAGCATTAACCTCGCCACAACACTCCACTGAGGAACAGCCCTGCCAATAGGACATTAGATTACATTACAGCGCCGGCTCTATTCACTGCAGCATCAGTAACATCCATTTGCAAAAGTGAATCCATGTACATGTCAATACAAATAAAATACATAAAGAGAAGGAAACCTGAGGATGTGGTGCCTATGGAAAAAGACCTAAGAGTGATGGTGAGAGCTATAGCTAGAGGAAAGGTTATACAACTCCTTTATCTGGGTCCTGAGTCAAAAACAGATGAGTCACTAAACACTGACCGTCACGTCATCGGACACGAGCGGCACCGACTGGGCAGAGCAACAAATGACACAGTGCGTGTTCGAAAACGCTACAGCTGAAGTTCAGTCTAGGCTTAGCATGATATCACTATATTCCTGCTCATGATGCTTAATAAGGTACAGGAGAGTGAGATTCTGCAACGTGCAGAAAAAAAAACTATATGGAAAATGTGCTGCAGTTTATAAAGGCAATGTTTTCATTTCATTTGCTTTACTGCTGCCGAGTTTTTTACACATCTGAGCCGTAATTGGAGCAGGAGAGCAACAATTATTTTGGCTAATACTATTTGGCATCATCCTAAGTAAATACAGTTAACTGTTGTACTTGTAAAATGCTTGCTGCATTGAAAACATGCTGATATTTCACATTAATGAGCTCAAAAAAACCTTGGCTCTCGGTTCTCTCTCGACAGAAGGTTTAGTCAGTAGCTGAAGTGTGAGGTGTGGGAATGGGGCGGGGCTCTTGGGTTAATTGCTCAAATAGTTCCAAATGGATACGGCGAATGCTAATCTCTTGTATCTGGTGCGTTTTGTTGTGTGAACTCTGACCAGTGTACTTGTGTGTTACACTGCTGAACTCAAAATGCCTACAGCTTGGCAGGTTTGAGAATGTATTACAATAAACAGAGTAAACATCACTGGAGATTGTAGGGATGATTAAATTGTTCTATTGCACAAGCCTAGTTTAGACACATAATACACTCCCTTTTTCTGGGAGTCTTGTGTGTGTGAGTGTGTAACATAAAGCCACAGTGAAGTCTCATACCCAGCTTTAGAGAGAACTCGTAAAACTTCTTTAGTTTGCCCACCAGCGGCACCACAGCAGCCCAGGCTTTCTCTTGCACGCTTTCATTAGTCGGCTGCTGGATGGCCTGGAAACACAAAAACACACTCCATCAACTTGTGCCGGCTGAAGCCAGGAACTTTCACATGAACTCGACCTGACGGCATTTCCCAAGCACAGCTCCTCTTAAGCTTTCTTCCCTCAGCACTGTGGTGTTAAAGTGCACTCCTCCTCCTCCTCCTATATCGTAATGTGTGCGTCACCTCATCAAAGCCTCGGTGAATAGCTGACGAGTTGATTCAGGTGTGATGAAGCAGCTAAAACATAAGTACGTCAGCGACACGGTATTCCAGGCCCGCAGGTTGATTTATGTATCTGCTTCCATCTTTCCTCGCCAGCATGGTGCTGGGCTCGTGTTGGTTCAGGCAACCAGCATCGTAAAGAACAGCCCATTGTTTCCACTAGTTTAAGAGCCAAACCATTAAATAATCTAGTGCGAGTTTATGAGCAGCACAGAACTAATAACGACTGAGAAGGCTTTTTACAAGTTCTACCTCTGACTGAGAATACGTTTTAATCATCTAATCATCAGAGAATTCACAGCGCACACGCATAATAGACTCAAGATACACTTTTAGCTGTTTTTGCATCTATTAGCATTAGAACTGAGGTTCATTCTTCCTCAGCGCATTTATTTTCAGCTATGGTTTTTAAACAAACATTGCAAGCTGCTTATCGCAGTCGTAATAAACCATTTTAAAAAACAAACTTTCACTCACATTTTCATCAGCATATATGTGTATAACGAAAAAGACTCCCTTATTGTTGTCTCTTAGAGATATTAACAAGAATCACTTTTCCATAAGGTATTTACCTTGTCCGCTGCATAGCCGAAAAGAGCTGTTTGGTTTATTTTTGGTCAGCAATGCCATGTTTCAGTGTAACGTGTTCGACTGTGTAATCTACTGCAAATAGTATTCAGTCTGCGTCTCCAGGGCCACGTATGATTTAGGGCCAGTCCAGAGGGTGGGGACTGCAAATTATTGTCACAGCCGGACATAAACGGGAACAAGAATCACCGACACGAACTGAATCGGGTTCCACAGAATCATATGAATGGTACTAAAACATGGCAGTTTAATGTATAGTTTGCAAAGTCAATGGTGAGGTAACCATGTGATTGTTCACTAACTGGAAAAAAAAAACAACTACTCCATCCTACACACTATATCCTAGAGCGCTTTACAGAAATACATAAATTTAGAAAGAATAAAAAGACGAGTTGTCACGACAATGAAATATTTCTCTTCTTCCTAGACCTACAGCATTTTGGGACTGGAACCGAACCAGTTCACCGGCTGTGAAGCAGCTCTTTTGTGGTGGAAATGCAGAAAACAGTTGGAGATTAACCAGCTCCAGCAGCCTGACGCCGTCCTTTACGTCCTGTCTATATACACACACACATCATACACTCACCTGTCTAATGGCTTCTCCAGCTCCACTGTAGGACTGCAGATCCTCTAAAACACTCATGGCCTCCTGCAGAACCTTGTTCACCTGTTCCCATAACTCTCTCTCTGCCTCAGTGGGCTGAGCATCTGTGAAAACAGCGGCATTGGTTACACCCTCTCTCACACACACACACAGTCAGGTTCAAAAAAGTTTGACTGGCAACAACTGTTTTCGTCATGTATACAAAAACGTTACAGCAGATGTTGTGATATGAAACAGACATATAGAGGAATGCTCTGTTTGCACTGGAACACACTGGCCTTCATTTTAATTTAATAAAGTTGAATTATCCCAATCCTGTGTGAGATGGAAACATTTATTATAATAAACACACACACGCACTAAATGAACTTACTTTCAAAGTCCAGGAAAAAGTTCCCCGCATTATTGTCGATGTCCCTCGTCAGGACCTTGATCAGATTCCCCATGCCGTCCAATCAGAAACCTGCCGACAGGAAGAGGATGGGGATTAGTGACGCGTCACGCTGAGAATATAAACATCATGTTACTGTGTCATGCTGTGCATCTGCATGTGTCCAATAAATCAGCGATGTCGAGCACTTGTCTAAGCTCTCTGAATCGTTATTTTTCTTCCCCCCCCCGGCTAGAATCACACCGATCCCTGTTTGTCCCACCTGTACTTCTTTAACATCTGGAAACACACGAGTGTGACAGAACAGCTGTTCAAGGCAGTGTCGATTACAGAGGAAGACCAACCCAATGCCCCACACACACACACTCTCTCTCTGCCAGAGTCACACTGGGATAAAACAGATATAAAAGTTTATATGACAGTCTTATAAACCTTCCACATGTGCATCAATGCACAGTATTCAAATTTAGTACAGTAAAATACACCAGTGTCTCTATAAAATACAGCTTCAGTGCAGCAAAAATAAATCTTGCCTGTAAACCAGTATGATTTAGCCTCGTATGATTCAAGATGGATAAAAATATTTTTATTCCAGCTTCCATAATGTAAGCTGTATTTTATGGCAAATAAATCTAATACCTCATTATACAACATGTTAATTTTTTTCTCCCCTTAACCCTTAAATATCACTGGCTTCGTCCGCTGCAGTGTTTCTGGACCTTAATCCCAAGAAACCCTCTGGCTTTCTCATTCAGGACTGAAATCTAAATCCAACTCTTTGTGACAATGTCCATTCTTAAAAAGCGCTACACAACTGAACTGGTTCATTTCCAGGAATCCCTTCCCTGAAAATCCAGGTTTTCTCTCCTGTGAATCGGTCGTGTCACTACACAGGAGTCGACTCTGCTGAAAGCAGGGAGGTGTTCAGAGCTGCGCACGCTATGCATGATTTCAAACCACCCACGAAAAGGGAGGGACCGTCTGTGGAAAGAGACTGACCTCAAATTAAAACACTGCAACAGTCTGTTCCAGGCTCCACCAAATTCCTTTTGCAGGATTAACTCTTTAAAAGCAACTTGACTGCAAAAACTAGGACTGCTTTACAGAACAAATGGAGCAAGCGGCGTTAAAGGAGGTAAATAGGTCAGCCACTGACCTACTCTGCAGTGTGTGTGTGTGTGTGTGTGTGTTACTTCAGTACTACATCTACAAGCCCTGCAGAGGAAGTAAGCAAGCAAGCAAGCACTAGCGCAGCAGCACTGTCCTGAAGCCCCAAATCCACCTTGATGTGCCTCAGAGAAGGGGGGGATGTGGGGTGGAAGGAGGATGAGCGAATCCGGCGTGTTCATTTGACTATCACTTATCCCCTCTGTCCTCCGATTGGCTCGTGACATTCTGCTGTTTCCATGGAGCCAAAAAACGGATCTCTACACTAAAAATACTGCAGCAGCCAATAGGAGCAGCTCTCTGGGGTGGGGCGAGGCGAGAGAATGGAAGATGATACTCAGCAGACTTAAAAGAACATCCATATAATCACTCGAGGAAGACGTGGAACAGATGAGAGCTTCAGGAGGAGAAAAACTGGGGGGAAAAAAGGGTGGAATATTAACCAGAGAGCTTTATTTTATTATTTTTAAGATTCACATTTTTTTTTTTTTTTTAAATTTTGGGATTCTGTTATTACCTGTTAGTACATTTAGCTAAATTTGTATATGATGCGATGCTCATGATGTGCATTTATGTCTCAGGGAAAAATGACCAAAGCATTTCCTGCTCAACGCTCACAGGATGAGATCAGACCCAGAGTGTCTTGATTAAAATCCCCAAATCCCATTAGCGCAATGCGCATGGGAGCGTGCGTGTAAATCTGTCAGTGCAGGGTGTGTGTGTGGGGAACAGCGTGTGTGTCCACGTGCCCTCTACTATTACTACTACTACAACTACTACAGCTCAGCCAGTGGAGCACACAGACCCGCCTTCCTCTCTCTCTCACACACACACACTGCGCAGTGAAAGCTAGAGGGAGGGGAGCAAAGTCACATGGGCTGAGGCACAGCGGGGTGGGGCTCTGCAGTGCTGGGGTGCTGCAGTGAGTTACACAGAGAGACAGAGAGAGAGAGAGAGAGATGAACTGCATCCCTTCTGACCCAGATTTGGTTCAGAGCGATGGAGTTAACCTCCTGCTGTGCCACATGCTCATCTGTGTGCCTGAAGCAGGTGGCCTAAAAAAAAAAGAAAGAAAGAAAGCCAGGAAGCCATTTAAACAGACGGATTCAGCAAAATCTGGAGTTAAATATACAAGAATTCCATCCTGCTGAATTTACACACATAATTATGAAGAATGCATCATCTCAGAACAGCTCACTTTATTTAAATGGCTATAATATGCTCATCATGTTGTTCTGTGATCTGTCTCGGTGTCATCGCTCGTCCCTCCTGACGCACAAGCTCCGATGCCCTGGGCGTCTCTTTTCCCTCAGCATCACTTCCCATAACTCACCCCCTTGCCCCAGTAGACCTCAGTGGTGGTGTGACACACTGATGAGGCACTGTGTATATCCACACACAGCACTGCACTGCTTTAAAGTGGGAAACAGAGGCATGCAGTTCCGGCCAGCTGTAGTGACCAGGCGGAGAGCCTCACAGCCTGAGCAGTGACTCACACCCAGAGAGAGAGAGAGAGACTCCACCCAAAAGAAAGTGATGAACCAGAAAGGCATGAGAGGTAGTGTGCGCCACCTCATCATCTGTCAGCGCTGATGATCTACGACACTGTTGATCCATCGTTTATTTGCCATTTGATTAACGGTTGTGCTTCAAGTCATATGTAAATCCTGATTAATCTCACTCTGTATCCCGTTCCTCGGGGCTGTGTTATTAATCATGTTAAATACGACAGCCTTGGTCTCGGCGACCTTACCGTGCGACGCCGCTGTGACCTGATCTATCATATTGACTAGAATACAAGGTCAAAAGTTTGAAGACAAATAATCAGATGTGAGAAGGTTGTGTGTTACCTGCTGACCTTTACATCCTGACTAAATATCTAAACCTAGGATGGAAACTTGACCCTCCTCTGCCTTAAGGGATGTTCATGTTACTTCAGAGCAGGATGTGGCGGGGCTTTACTGCCACCTGCTGGACAAAGTCCAATACTGCCGTAGTAGTACTTGATGTATGATTTTCTTTTTTAAATATAACTATTTAAATAAAACTATATAAATATTCACTACACACTCCAACATACACTACAATGCCTCTAAATAAAATAACATTCTTTTAAAATAAAACACCATCATGTGCACTAAGAACGCCTCACAATCCAACATGCACAGAACGATGTACGTTAATAATATAATAACGCTCTTTTCATTAGTTTTTGTAATTTATTTACTTATTGTCCTTGGTTGATAAATTTTTTCCTTTAAAAAAAAGACCATACAGAAGAAAAATGGTATCCGTAAACAAAAAATCTTCTGCAGGTGAGTTCTGGAGGAGGAAAGACATCTCAAGCTGCATCGTTTAACTGACCGTAAATACGGTCAGCACCAGACGTATTGACTCTCTGGATAAAGGAAATTTGTCAAACAAACTACGACATCAATTTAACCTTTTACTGCATTAAAAATCACAAAAAACTAAGTTTAAAAAAATTTTATGATTATTTGTAGCATATTATAGTATACTGGGGCACAGAGAGCAAATTCCCTCCTCTACATGGGGAAGATTTGTGTGAGGGGTCGCCACAGCGGGCCAACTGGTCCACAGGTTTTATGCCAGATGTCCTTCCTGACACAACCCTCCCATTTTTATCCGGGCTTGGGACCGGCGCTGCATAAAGTGGCTGGGGTTTGGGCACTGGCTGGGAATCGGACCCGGGCCTTCCGCATGGTAGGCGAGAAACCTACCACTGAGCCACCAGCACCCATGGGGAAGATCAGAGATATGAAACAAAAGAAAGCACCTTCATAAAAATCACACTATAACTATAAAAATACCCACATGTCTGACAATGCTGGTGTCTACAGTCAGTAGTGTGTACATGCCTCTGTGCAAGATGGTTAGAAAGGCAAACTCCAAGTGTCATGAAAACTGCTTCATCTATGAGATAAAAATAGTGCTTTCTGGGAACACACGCTCACGGTGGGTTTGGCATAAAACAAGATGGTTCAGCTGAAAAGAACATAATCCCTACTGTTAAGTGTGGTGGAGGAGGTGTGATGTTACAGGTTCTTGGAAAAGCATCATGGAGACATGAAATGAAATAAAATATATAACTCAATAAATGAAGATTCATCTGCCTCTGCACTGTGATGAGAAATCTGGTGTCCGAATGTACGAAACTAGCAGAGAGAGCTGATGGGAGAAGATCCAGGACCCTGTGAGATGCTGAGATTTCTGTACTGAGGAGTTCCCTGCTCTGTATTCACATTTTAAACATTAAGCTTACGTCCATTAAAGGTCTGCTAATTAAACACTTCTGCTGCTTAGATTTTAGACATGAAGTGAGAGGGCACGGTGTCAGGGGTCACTCGGCTGCCGTTTCCACCGACACACTGCTCGTGTCTGCAGCTCAGAAACCTCTTAACTCAGTGTTCAGGTGAAAGGAGGGCTTCATGTGTCTTTGGTCTGTGGTCAGGGCTCACACTTCAGTGCATAAATCCATAAAAGTCTGGCTTAATGTCTCTCTCAAAAGTCTCTCACGAGTCTAAACAGTTAATGTTGTGTTAAAGGTTTAGTCTCTACATCTTGTGTCTGGTTAAGCGGTTTAACGGAAATACAAACATATATCTGATAATACAAACATATCTGCAGAAATCCATCACCAGAATGGACTCCTTCATCCGTCTCACTCACACTACAGTGCTGCTGAACTCTTGAATCTGATTGGTCAGATGGTATTGATTCATTTACGAAAACTGATTACTTAACAGATGGAGATATAATGTAGTGATGTTTCTGTGTTTAACCTTTTGGAATGAGTCTCCAGTTTCCCCGAGCTTTGTAACTGTTCCTTTAGGTTTCCCACAACAGGAAGACTGAAGTCAGAGAAAATGTGCTGGTTTACTGATGATGAGCTGCAGGAAAACTTGAAAAACGATCAAGTGCTAAATTGATAAGATGTAAGATGAACACAACTCTATGAGGTGTACAGATATTGGAAAATAATCATCTTTGGGCTGGTAACAGTAACAACAACTCTGTGTTATTCCTCTCTGTAACAGCACATACTGCTGAGCTTTATTCCTTTCTGCTATAATTAGAGTCAGTGCTGCCTTCTTTAACTTATTCTATCCTAGTACATGTTCCCCGGCTGCATACACACACACTCCTGCGGCACTGTGACGCTCACAGCATGAGCTCAGGTTGCTGCAGGTGGGATTTAAGCTTAACATCTCATCATGAGAGTCTTTATAGACTGCAGTATGTGTGTGTGTGTGTGTGTGTGTGTGTGTGTCCATTCACATGCAGCACAGCACCTCGTCTCTAACAGCTTTTACTGAACAAAGCTATCAGGACGCTCATCTAACTCCGTCCTTTACTGTACTGTATTACTGCAGAAGAATTCATCTGCATGATGACAATAAATAGTCGTAATCAAATCAGGCTATATATGAGGAAATATACAGACAAAAATAATACTGAAGAAAATTCAGGGTTTGGCCATAATTAGATTTCTCGCTAGAACATTTCTTCTTTATGAATCTGAATATATATATTTTTTTTTATTTATTTAACTTTGATATTTGCCTTGAACATGTGGAAACATCGTGCAAGGAGTCTTTAACAGATGCTTTTACACAATCACTGAGTGTAATTTTCTAGCTTTACACCTCTAACTAGAATAAAATGCAGCTTTCAAAGCTATAAAGAATAGAAAATGTTAAACCGTCTCTATATAAGAAGTGCTCTCTCAAGCAGTTTCAATAAAGCCTCCAAGACTCTCCTGAAGTAAAATGTGCTGAAAACCTAAAACCTAATTTTGTATTCATTTTAGCTACGGCTTCGAGCTGAATATGCGCAGTTAGAGACAGTGGATGCATGCACACACACACACACACACACACACACACACACAGACATCTGCCTTCATTTACTCCTTAAATCTGTCTGACTTTAATCTTAACAGTGACAGCTTCACAAATATCCTACAACTGGCTTTCTATTGTTTTTGATTTGTACAAATGTAATGAACCCGTATTGCATGAGAAACACGTTCGCAGTCACACACACACAGTTTCTTACACAGACTACAAACTGAGGAATATTAAACTGCACACTGTTCATTCACTCATCTTCATTAACTTGTGTGCGAAACACGCCAAATACAATGTGCCACACATCCTCAAACGATCATTATGAGAAATCATAAGTATTACATTTCTATCCACTGAGGCCGGTCAGGAGCTTGTTCAGGCCCTTGTCATTTTGAGACTGGACTACAACTCCTGGCAGATTTGCTTTTTATCACCCATATCTTCCACCACCACCAACCCTGCTATGATCCTTCTACTGGCTTCCTGCATCAGATTTCAAACACTGATGCTTACCTACAAACCTCCTCTTACCTCAAAGCACTAATCACACCTCTCACCGCACCACTCTCTCTCTGATCCTCCAGCACTGCTTGACTGATCCCAACATGTCTCAGGTACAAAGAAACAAAGAGCAAGACTCTCCTCTGTTCTGCCATCTACAGTAGGAATGAAGTTCCCCTGGATGTCTGAACATCTGACTTACTGGCTGTCAAGTGGTGTCTAAAGACCTAACTCTTCCTCAAATACTTAAACTAGGACTTGTTTTTGTGCTTCTCTTGATACATTTCTTCCCAATACAGTTCTCTCCTCTCACTTAGTCACTTAGTGAACCGGTATCGATGTATTCGTTGACAGAGACTTCAAGCACCTCTGTAAATCTCGCTGGATAAGAACATCTGCCAAAACGCCATAAATGCATTACGTATTACATCAGCTGAGTAATTACTCCACCGAGCTTTATCTTATTAAACACATCGATCAATTTCCATAGTTATGAGATGCTAATGTACAGGAATAAGATGATAAAATTATAACTACACAATTATCTCTCGGGTCAATAATATGCGCTGGATATGAAATAGCCGTGAGCGAGGAAGGCTGACAGACTCTGCATACAGCATTTCAACATCATGTGTGAGACAAATCAATGTAACACAGGATTATTTAACAGCAATGTATACAATTAGATTGAGAGAGAGAGAGAGAATAATCTACCAGCTAAAAAGTCTCACATTCTCTCACAGTTTCATTGTGTTGGTGTTACATTCACTGTGTCAGCTGGTGTATTAGTGCTTAGTGCTAATGCTGGTAATGTTTTATTGTCCAGGGTACGAAAGTGTACCTAGACCCCAGGTTTTATGTTAGTTAGCGAACTGTACTAAAAGCCTAATATCTCCCAGGACAATGTTATAAAATCTCATGTGCATTCATTACATGCATCTTATCTCACTGTACACGTGTGCCTTCTGGGTTCCATGTATGTCTACTTTTACACCTATATATATTTTTACCTTGTTAATATTTTGTATTTCTCACTGTAATGTTGTGTACACTATTTCTCCAGCACCTTGCATGTGTGAGAGTAACTGGAAATAAATCTGATACTGAAAGTGTTTGCTAGTTCTTTTTTTTCTTTCACCACTAGGGGGAGCTAGTAACACACAAGTGACTTGTACGTGCCCATTGATGAAAAGCGCAGTAGCAGTTAGAAATCCTGCCTGATAAGAATAATAGAATTTGATAGGTCAGGTGTACACCTCATGAAACACCTGAACATTCAGGTGTTTAGGAGCCACTTGAAAACATGTGCCTTTATCACATAATAATTAATGCAGGTGTAATGGAATTTACAATAATTTATACACTGTGATGAAACACTCTTCAGAGGTTCAGGACCTTCCAGCTCTCATAAGCATTACATAAAATAATATATAATATAAGATAATGGATTTTAGTTTTTTTTTAAACTTAACTTGCAGTGCATCGCATGCAGCGTTTCAATGGATGTTCCTCCAGCTTGGTGACGGTTCGCAGTAGTTTCTATGTTATAAGAGATATCACACACACCTAGAGACGCTGGGCTTCATTTATTCAGCTGTAAAATTTTATCAATTGATAACAGGAACATTTACACAAGAAATGCATGAGAATCCTGTTTGCTCGGGGGGGGGGACGAGAGTCCAGTGTAAACGTAATGAACATTTTCTGGAACTTGTTTTCATATTAATGACCTGGAGGAAAGCCATCAAGAACAAACCAATAAATGAAGGGAAATCATTCAGTTAGGACAAAAGAAATGGCAGTCTAAAAGGAGGAAGAGTCGATGATAGCGCCATAGCGGTGGTGCATTAGTGAAAGATTTAGCACATGCACAAAAGTGCTAAGGAGGTGCTCTTTCACCGATTAGTCATAATTTGCTCAAAGATTTTTGCCTTTTATGGTCCTTGGCGGGCTTCGCTACATGTTGGGTGATTGGTATTTCTGAACATACGCTCAGGGGTATGAAGAACATGAGAGTTAACGAAAACCAGGAATTTTGTACATTTACACACAACGTTAGAAAAAAGACCTCCCAAAAGGGAACAGGAAAGAGTTCGTCCTATCGTCCAGGAAATTGCAAGACACCGAATGCTAATGCTACGGTCATCAGTGCCCAACAATACAGAGGGCAAATCTGCCCATGCTTGGAGGGAGGGAAGGGAGGTCCTTCTCTCTCTGCCGTGGTCAATCACTGCAACATGAAGCCAATCATGGGCATGTGAGCTGAAGTATGCAGAAGAGGGCAGATGGCTCTGTATTCTGTAGTGTCGAATACATACTCGAGTATATATGTCTAAGGGACTTAGGGTGCAGTTGTTTGAGCACAAGACTGATGAACAGTTTCAAAATTAAAACCAGGCAAATAAACATTAATTAACCCAAATCTCTGCTTATTTGCTATTATTATGCGTACTCACCATCTTATTTGTTATTTTGTGAGTTTCTTGTGCACTTTAATTCTTGTGCTGCACTTGTGTCCAAATCCTCCCTGTTGCTCATGTTGTGCTAGTCATGACACCAGATTTCCCCTCGGGGGTTCAGAAAGTACACTTCACTCTATTCCACTCGACTAGTCTGACAGTCTAACGTGGAGTCGAGGCAGAAGACTCTACCGTTATGGACGATTTTACATACAGAGAGTAAAAGTCTCCAAGAGCCAAACGGTCAGATCACTGAGCCGCTGCATAACAGCAATGAAATGAAATGAAATGAATGAAATGAAGCAGGGGGGGGAAACAGCACAAGCAGCAACATGATGGCTGCCAGACTTGTGAGAACATGATCTCCAAAGTGTGAGTGCATACACACTGCTGCCTGGGCTCATACTTTTCTTTGCCTGTCAAAATCAGTAATTCTCACACACGCACAACGGAATTTCAGGGACTTCACCGAGAACCAACCAAGGGCTAATATAAGATAATTGTCCTAATAAACCTATGATTAGGACACTTCTATAACAATTTATTCTTTTTTTTTTTTAAAATAACCTCTCCTATGGACATCAGTGCAGTTACTACCTGAATTATTAGCATGATTAGGCGAAGGTTAAATCAATGCAGCACAACATTAACACCTACATAGCTTCAAGAGAACTTGAGATCACCGCTGACGTACTCTACAGGCGGCTGTCTAGTGAACTTTCAGAGTAACCCCGTAACAGATGGCTGAAAGCAGCTTTCCAGGATATAGTCTAGCGGCTTGTTTTACATACGCTCCTATTCAAAAAATAACATTAACCATGGTTGCCAGGTTCAGAAACTTTCCATCACAATAACATTTTTCAAAAAACCAAAACAAAAGACCTGAAACTAGGTTAAAAAATATTGGCCAATGGAAAATGAAGACACATTCTGGGAGATTTAGCCTTTCCCTTACATTGGAAACAAGGTCACAATAGTGCACACGCATTACTGATGTATGGGTGTAATCCTCCTCTCCACCTCCAAAACTTTATCTAACAATAGAAATGTTTCCGTACATCAGACACACACTGTCTGCTCTCACACTTTACCTTGTAGAAGTGTCACATACGGAAGCTGATTACATTTCATTCATATTTGCTAGAAAACAAGATCATGTTGGCTACAAACTGTTTTAGCCCAATCTGGCCTCCCGGTCTGCTCTTCTTCCCGAGTATACAACAGCGCGAGTCCTGCGCAATGGGCTTGTTGCAGTTCCCACTTTTGGTGCAATAATATCTCTATGTAGATGTAAGCTGAAGCGTGCACACTGCCTCATATTAGAGAGACCTGCATTTTAATAAAACATCGGCTCAAATCTTTAAAACTTTGGACACAAGAAGTTATGAATGAGGAATAAGGACTAATGTGTCCTGATTATATATATAAAGGGTGACTCTATAGTGCACCTGCACTTAAGGCTGACCTTCCACTGAACCCTCAACACATGAGCTAAAGGCTTGGGCTGGATTCTGTCTCACTTATAAATCACACATGATAAAAATGCAAACTGCAAGTGGAAGTCTGTTTGAAAAAAGGTGTCTCAAGAGACACAGTTTAATCACACTTAAGGCGGTATGTGTGCAAGGCTGAAAAAGTGTGCATGATAATTACAGATGCATGGGAAACTTCACTGTTTAAATACTGGGTTGCAAAATAATAACTTCCTCCTTTCGGGCCAGACAAGTGACACAAACTGAAAGCTCACTTCACAGTTTTATAGCTGCTAAGAGTTCAGATTAAACTTAGGCGGTGCAATGGAAAAAAACAAACAAAAAAAACATGCAAAATACACACGTGATCTTAACAATAGAGCAATGTATAGTAAATATGCATCATCACAGATAAAAATAAGATGCAGCGTCCTCTTTCCGTCCCTCAAAAACGAAGCTGCGGTAGAAAACTGAAACCATGACGGCACAAGACAATTGCTTAATGATTTCTTTAATTACTCATGACTGTGGAGCCGTGCTGCGTAGAGGAAGCCCTGCATGCGCTGCTGTGAACTAACACACAACTTTTGCACTTTGCACAGAACGTCAACTATCAAGTCATCAGGTTTCAGTGCAGCAAAGAGCACGTTTTTTTAAATAATTAATTTCCTGTTGTTGTTTCATCTGACTTCACTGTATTTGAACAGAAACTCTGTCAGTACAGTTTAGCACTTTGACACAGCGCTCAGCTGAACAGCTGTCACAATGCTAAAATGAACAACTCCAGCAGAAACTAAATCACCATGAACACACACACACACCAGATACATTTAAATTCTGCCCTCACGTAACACTCTCATATCCTTAAATCAGCCATCCTGTTTCATCCTGTTCCTGTGCCCTAAACAGATTTATATTTCTATAGAGCACAGTTCCTGATAACCCGTCTACTGGAAGTGAGAGCCGGAGCTGTCAGGAGTTCTGGTAACAACACAGCTCCTGTAAAATGATTTAAAGGCTTTCCAAGTCAATTCCTAAAGCAATATCACTCAGCAAGATTTTGACTTCACCAACAATACTTATGATAGACAATTAACCCTTTAAAATACATATCTGACAAACATACGCCTCATTTTGCAATAGTTTAAAGAATCTGTGCTGACGTACGGAAAAAAAAAAAGGAAATGTCAAAATATTATTCTTTTTATTTTAGGTACCAATATAATTATTTGTTAGTTGTTGTTTTTTTCGTCATTACAATATGTATTACACTGCAGGCGAGTGATTACCAAAGCAGCTGAATAAACACTCACACATTTCACATCTATGCATTTATACGTATATATTGGCCTGAATGCAGGTTTGGACAGATTAACATGCACCTGAGTCCTGCATACAGATCTGTATTCTGCAAACATGCATGAAGCTATGAGGTCTTATCAGTGTTCCTACATCTTACAGACCAAGACCAAGACCAAAGCTGGCACACAGAAATAATACAAACCACAAACGTGCTGATCTAGAACTGGTGTGGACGTGATGAAAATCAAACAATTAAAAAAAATTTATATATATAAAGATTATATAATATATATATATATATATATAATTTTTTTTAATTGTTTGATTTGGCAGGTCAGGTGCAAATATAGCAGGTAGGAATCAGAAATCTGCATTACTGCAGTACTAGAGGCTAAACAAGACATGTTAACTTTCATTCATCTACAGAAACCACTTGATTAGGGTGGACATAGATCTTGTGAACACAGCATGAGGCAAGAATACAGCCTGGATGAGACAGAAGTGCAATGCAGGATATCCGATCCACCTACCAGCATGTGTACAGCAGAGAAGAGAGAAGAGGGAAGAACCCCACAGAGACACAGTGAGAACCTCTGCAGAGAAAACTAGCTCCTGGACCACCTACACCACCACCAAGTACATTCCAAGTACCATTCTAGAAACTTCCCTGACTGAATAATGCAATATGTTTAATATAGCCTTCTCTAACAAACAGAGAGTGTGATCCTTTGAAAGCTATTCTGAATGGTGAGACCAAATTGTAGTTTTGGAGCAGATGATTTCCAGTTATTTAGAGCCTGATGTAATGGAGATGATGGGTCAGTATATAGCGTAATGATAAGAAGGGTCAACAAATCCTGCAACACACACACACACGACCGCTAATTATACAATGTAAAGGAATAATTATGGCGCTACAATGTTTTTCATGCAGCCATGGGTTATTAAACACACAGATCAGCACAGCATGAACTTTTGAGTGTGAAGGAACTTGCTACACACACACACACACACACTTGTTTAGTATCAAACAAAATCAGGAAGTGGCACAATGTGCCTTCACACAGAGGAAGTCCAGAACCATTTTCTATTATCAGTTGTTCTTTCTCTTTCATCAAGCCTTAATGGAAAGTTAAATAAACTTATTTGCCTCTTAATGACCGCCTTTTTAATTCCATTCATTCGTTTCTAGTTTACTCAAACACTGAAATATGAGACTCTGGATTAGATTTAAGGATTATATTGCACAATCATACCAAGGATTGATTATGTTGCATAAAATCAGGCAAAATGCGATAAATAAATAATAAACAAAGGACGAGAAAAGAAACACACACACTCGATAACACCTTAACGTCCGTGCAAAGCGAGCACGCGCGAGACAGAGAAAATACCTTGCTTCTGAACGATATCTTCATTTCTTGAAATAGAATTAAAATTCATCTTGTTTGCAATGATAACAAATCTGCCACGAGGTTAAATAGACTTAAGTAAATAAAATCCAGTCCAAACACAAACTTTATCCAAACTCTCGTGTGTGTGTGAAAATAGTAAGCTACGCCACTGCCTTAATACCTGAACACACACACACACACAAAACAAAACAGTCTCATCATCTCAGGTCCACTTTACAAACGAATACAATAAACCATCACCTTCTACCCGAACCTTTAATGATTCTTACCTTCAACTTTGAGCAAACGTCTTCAAAAAGTATCAAAGTTAACGAAGGCGATCTCAGCGCGAGACTCAGCTGCTCATGTTGAACAGGAGCTGCGTCTCCATTTTCCGGGTTGCTGGATGATCAGCGCTGCTCTAGGCTATACTTTATGTAAGAAGCACAGGTTGTTGAGTGACAGAGGGCAGGCGCAATTCTAAAAGGTCCTGCCTATAAAAGGCATTGATTTAGAAGAAGGGAAGTGCGGGAAATTAGCATACACTCCGCTCACTGCTCATCGCTGCAAATAAACCCGCCTCAATGAACGAACGCAGGATTTGAATAAACTTTTCTAAATGATGAATCGTTGCACGAGCCACTCCAGCGAACCGATTCTGAACGAGTGAAACGCACGCTCGAATGTTTTAATTGTACACCCGTCACAACATTTCACGCTATATGCAGGTTTTTGAGCATTACTGCTACAACAACGCCCATTTCAGACGATATAGATGACAAAACCGAGAAATATAGGCGACACAATCCAGTAAACATGCGAATAAAGCTGAGATTTAACAGCGCTCGGGAAATAAAACGCTGTAAAATGTTTTTGTTTTTTAAACAAAAAGACAACGAGGAAATTAGATAACAGTCCACAACACAAGTTTCAGTGTGTTAAACATATCTTTGTTTTGTTTGGACACAACCTGAACCTGCCCTGATGAATGAAAGAATCCCAGCTGAATCGCTAAGCATGTGATTCCTGAGTCGACACACCTTTTAGAATCCATACACCTAATGATTCCTTGAAGTATTTAAAAACACACACACTCTTCACATAATCTTGGGGTGTGGGAGAGGAAAGCAGGGTTAGAATGTCTTTATTGTCATTGTAACATGTACAACGCAATTAAAAATGCTACCCAATCACTCATTATATTATCAAACTTAAAAAATAGCTAAAAATAAATAGTGTTCACACACACAAGCGTACATTCAGTCACCCGTACAATCCCTTGTTTTTACTAGCAGCATTTTGTGTTTTAGTTCTATTGAGTGTGGTTATTGCTGTGGAATAGAAGCTGTTCCTGAATGGATTTGTCCTTGTTTTTAATGATCGGTATCGTTTACCTGATAGCAGAAGTTCAAATGGGTGCGAGGTGTCCTTTATTATGTTCTGTGCAGTTCTTCCAGAGTGAGGAGTGGGCAGCCGACAATCTTCTAGGCCGTGTTAATGACCCTCTGCAGTGCTTTCCTCTGAGCCATTGTACAGCTGGTGTACCACAAATATATACAGTATGTTACAGTAAGCTCTCTGTGGAGCACTGATAAAAGGACACCAGCAAACTTTGGTTGATGTTCTTCTTCCTGAGCATCCTCAGAAAGTGCAGTCTCTACTGGGCCTCATTCAGCAGCTCAGAGGTCTTCACGCTTTCATGGACACTTCATTAGACAGTTATCACACATACACTGACAGTGAAGCTCAGCTTTCACCAGAAAAGCAAAGACAAGCACAGACGATAGTATTTCACCTGAGCACTGAGTAACGTGTACATTATAACAGCTACAAACAGTCATTCCTTCACCAGCCTCTCCTTTTTTAACCCTCTCCTAAAGTTAAAAAGACCAAACTTTGTCATGTTACTGAATTTATTTCCCCTGGTGGAGACACCCGAGACTGCTTCCATGAACATTAAGCATGCATCTCTATAGAGAAGCTCTAACACCATATCAACAATTCCATGTTGTCTTGAAGGCATTTTCTATCTGCCTATCATAGGACGGAGATGTAGAGGGCAGCCTATAACGTGAAAAAATAAGTTTTAAATTCAGTTGGGCAGCCCATCTTCCTGTGTGTCTGCTGTGTATTATTAGACATAGATTATGTTGAGCAATTCAGTGAGGTATTAGAATAAGCGTATTAATATAAACCTGTGATTTGCCTTGTAGCTGACACCATTACCTGTGCTGCTATTACAGAAAATGATTAACAATCACTGATCAGTGAGAATTGAGAATGCAATAATGCTGTACTATGTGTGAAAATGGCTGACGTGTGGAAAGTGTATTAAAACAGTAAGTCCTCAGCTTAATGTTTACTGACATTGTTGAAGCTAATTGAAAGTGAAGTTGCATTTAATTTACCTTACACTTGCAGGATTTTATCAGCAGTTTTTATTAGCAGTTAGCCATCTTTTTACTGAAATATTCAGAAAGTCTCAGTTTTAATTGATCAACAAATGTGGATTTTGTGATTTGTTAATGCAATTTAAACTAAACGTGACCCTACATAAACTACAATCAGCCACTGAAGAGCCATAGCAAGATCTCAGGTACTTTAATGCTCAAAGTCAAGCATCTTTAACTAAAAAAAAAAAAAAAAAAGAAAAGAAGTAGTGCTAAAGTCAATGACAACACGAACACTTCCAACGTAAAATATTTATTTCTAAATGAAACTTGATAACAGAGAGTGTCTTAAGACTAAACATACAGTGCAGCAAAACACAGACGAAAACAAATGAGAAATGAGTGGTAAAATCTATCCTAAATAGTTTTTTTTTGTTTGTTTTTTTACATTAGGATCAGATCCAGTTCTTCATGAAATTAGCCATATGACTGCTTCCAAAAATTAGCAGACAAGAGTCTATCGCCAGTTCCTGACAAGTCAAGATGGCATCTCTATAGATGAAATGTATTTATACATGAATTTCACACATTTGGTCCAACAACAGGCTCATGAAGAGTTTAAATGTACACGATACAGGAACGGTGTACCAGGAACTCAGTTCCACAGGCTTCACATAGGTTTATGCTACTTCATGGAGCGCTGATGTTTTTGCTTGTGCTGAAATCTTGCATCGTGGTTTACCCCAGTTACAGTTACAGCTAATGCATTTGTAACACATCCTAAAATAAATGAATATTCATTTATTTTCTATACACTCAAAACAGATTTTAATTCCTCTTTATACTGACACACTGTAGCCCTATAAATGGCTAATACTATCAACAAATTAGGAGGCATTTGCTAATACATGCTCTTCTGTTAACGCAAAAAAGCTAAAAAGCTCAAGTCTCCCTGGTTTGAGGAAAAGTCAGAGGCAGCATTAAGTTCATTCGGAGCTGGGTTGCTGCCCGTCACTCATTGCTCTCTTCCCCTGAATTCATATTCAAATAAAACCAAACATACAAATAACCTACAAACAAAACTCCACACTTCCAGAGTTATTTCTATTTAAACCAAATAAATGAGCATCCTGAACCTGTTATACCGATGCTGGTCGATGTGCGTTCTGATGGCAACATGTTCTAAGGGAAATGGTAGGATAGGTTGGATTTACACGGATCCACCTGCTGTAAAATCATGACCCTATGGGCAAGGACGTGTTCCAGGGACTTTGTGATCTCTGATCTAGCATTAAGTAGCTGTGAGGAGACACATGGATAGTCACCAAGTGGCATGGACTACACTAACCAGTAAACCACCTCCGGAGCAGGAGTCTTTAACATGGTAACTGTATAGATAGAAGACGAACGTGGTTACTGGTTGTTGTTTTTTTCTTCTTTTCAATACGACATATAATGACAAGCAAGCAATCCAGCCTAACTCGATTAACCTTATATGCATAGAAGATGAGATGCTTAGAGGCTTGGAACTATTAAAGTTTTTTTTTTTGTTTTGTTTTTTTTTATCCCTGGTTATCGTGCCACTATACTTGAGGATAACACTGTTATAATATTCAGTGAAACCTTCATTTAAACTCTCTCGCTTTTGTCCGTTCGGCCTTCCAGGAATACGAGAGATGAATGAAAACACTGAGCTAAAATGTCTAGGAGTCTGTCCGGCTCCTGAAGCAAGCAGGGGTTAACATACATTTGCACACTTACATCCTACATAAGTACATAAATATACACGTACATTTGTGCATATATATGTACAGAGACACTTAATATGGACATACATATAATTCCATATGTGCACACATACACAAAGTTACAGCATACACTGAGAAATGTTAAGTGCTAAATTCCAAGGATAGCTACTGCATACCCAGGTTAGCATGCTGGGCCGCCATGGCTACGGTAATACTGGTAGGCAAGATAACGCGGTTTGTTAACAACACACACTTTACTCAGTTCACCCTTCATGCTTCCAATAGTCTGGTTGTGATATGATGGTTTGTTTGTTTTTTTCCTTTTGGATTCTTGAGATTTGTTTGGGTTACAGCAGCTATACAGAAAGGCGGAGTCCAGAGTCTGGTGAGAGGCTAATGGGGCGAAGCTTGTGCTACAGGGGCAGCCTCACACCTGTCACAATCTGTCAGTCAGACAGAATCTGCACAAAGGACATAGGGAAGACCCCTTTCCTGTCCGGCTGACCCTCTATGTGTCCAATCTGGGAAAAGACCAAGAAAATTTTAGAAAAATAGTGTGAAATGTATTTTGCTTTTAAATGTGCATCCAGAGATTCAGGAATGTCACACTCACCCACCACTCCTGGTCTTCTTCTCCTGTAACAATGATCACCTCTCCTTCACTAAAGGTCAGCTCATCATCATTGTCCGCTTGGCAATCGTAGATAGTCTTCACCCTCTTGATTTTGCTCTTCCCCTAATACAAACAAAATGTATTTTATTGTCAGCCGAAGACATCAACTCAACAACAGGGGTAAACACAAGTCAGCTCAACATTAATTAAAAGAGTAAACTCAACAAGTCAACTCAACTAGTCAACTGAAATCCTCAAGTCCACATGTTAACTCAGCTCCATAAGTCAACTCCACAAATCAGCTCAAGTCCTTAAGTCATTTCAGCTCCACAAGTCAATTTAAATTCATAGGTCTACTCAACAAGTCAACTTATCTCACCAACTCCACAAGTCAACTCCAGAAGTAAACACAAGTCAACTCCACAAGTCAGCTCAACATTAATTTAACAAGTCAACTGAACAAGTCAACCGAAATCCACAAGTCAACTGAACAAGTCAGCTCAACTGCAACTGAAGTTCACGCCAATTCAGCTCCACAAGTCAACTCAGCTCCAGAAGTCAACTGAACAAACCATGAAATTAGCTCAAATATGGGCAAGGTTCTGTCACTGTAGCACCTTTGCCTTGTTTCCACATAACTCACCGTGTTTATTTTGCGGGGCAGAGGGACTGGCATCTCCACGACTCCTACTGGCGCACCGTTGGTATCCTCACTTGCCTGCCTGGGTGAAAGCTCTCCATGCTGGATTGGAGTTTGTACCTCTGCTAGCTGCGCCTTTGGAGTTGTCTCTTCTAGTGTTGTCTGTTTCTGGGGTGTCTCTGTAGCTGTGGACGCTGGGACTCTTGGGGCAAGATCTGATAACTGTGGCTTAGGTGGCAGATCCTTGAGTTGCGGTTTAGGGGGCAGATCAGACAGCTGGGGTTTGGGGGGTAATTCTGATAGCTGTGGTTTTGGGGGAAGATCCGAGAGCTGGGGTTTAGGGGGAAGCTCCAGGACGTGTGGTTTGGGAGGAATCTCAGCTGGCTGGGGCCTCTCAGCTGCCTGTGGGATTTTGGGTGGAGGCTCTGTGGGTCTGGTGATGGTTTCTCTGGTTGGAATGTCCACCACCTGAGTAGGTTTCTGCAGGACCTCTGGGCCCTGATTGGGTTTGTCCACTGAGGCGACAATACCTGGAGTCTTTCTTAATGCCACTGAAAAAGAGGGACAGCATATCCTTAACCTAAACGTTCCACACGTTGTCAGGATATCAGGAAGTCAACGTGACTGAACCTGTGATATAATCTTATAATCTTAATGTTTCACCACTAATCTGAACTTTGCCCCCACTGATGAAACAAGGCATTTCACATTCCATTGTAGACTGTTTAGATCATTTTCAGTGATAAAGCAATAAACACTCACCTTTTTGAGGTAGTTTAGGTAAAACTCTTGGACCAAGTGTTGATTTTGTATTACTAGAAGTAGTGCTGTAAGAGGAAGGGTAAAGCATTAAGAGTGGAGAATATTCTTTAATTGTGTAATTACGACACTAACTACACGTGCAGCTGTTACACACCTTTGCTGCTGCTGAATTCCTTCAAATTTGTTAGCTGGCGAAGTCCTATTTGCAGGTGGAGGTGTTAAATCACTCCCTGTAGTTAAAAAAAAAAAGTGGATATATTCATTCTCTTAAAAGCTAAGAAAAGAGGAAATGCAACAGGGGCAAACAGGTGATTTCTTTTGTAGTCAGTGAAATGGCGGGCAGTGGACAACAGATAACAGTTAACACTTCACTTCCTGTCAGGAAGCTCCAATATGTCAAACATATAATAGAGGCACTGGAGTGTACCCTTTACAAAACGTACAGTAATAATGAAAGTCATTAAATCACAGCTGTAAAAGATGCTCCCTGATGCTCATTGTTGACTTTCATGAGGGAAATTAAACTGCATTATAAAAGGTAAACGGAACAGAATGATGTTCACCCACCTTTGCTCTGGGGTCCCTGGAGGACAGGGCTGGGGGGGTCTGAGAGAGTGCGTTTATGGCCTCCAGGAGGAGGTGGAGGAGCCCTCTTTTTAGACAGAGTGGAGCTGCCACTTGCACATGGCTGAGAACCCAGCGGGAGAGAGGTGGGAGGGCCGGCGGAGGGAGCTGGGGAAGTAAAAGAGAGAGTACATGAATTCTTCTGTCATGACTGCTCTATGCATTTAACCCTTAGGTACTGTAAATACTGTACATGCCATTGACAGCATGATTTTTATGGTATATTTTTTGATAGGTGCAAAGGCAAGTATCCAGATCTTGGAGATACCAAACAGTGCCTGCAAGCAACTACTGCTGTGTGGCCAGAGAGGTGACAAATGAGAGGAAAAAATAATGGGTCTGTTATGCTCTGAGGGCATTTTCCTAAAATGGTTTGGGTCTCATTCCCTTTCGAGTCCCTAACAATTAGTTGACTACATCATTAATAAAATTCACCAATGCTATATTAATGTGCTGAATATAATACACTACTGAGTCGGCAGAAGGGCTATATCTGCTGTACTTCTATACGCCCTGTACCATATGACATGTGGGACTATTTGCAATAAGTCCATTTCTTTTCTTTATAAAAGACTCACATAGACTGAACCAGATTGATTATAACAAGCCACAGGCAATCTGACTAAAACTATCAAAAGAAGAATAAATAGCAAACTCAAGATTTTGTCACATACACAGTAATATACAGTATATGGCTTGCAGTGAAATGGAAACCCGTGTACTTCTCTTTAGACTCTTTAATGCATATAAATAAAGTAAAATAAATGACAAGCATAATGCAGTGCTATGGCCTTTCATAGCAGCATACGGATGATTAAATATTTAAAATGAAAGATCCTACATGGGGAATGATTACTAATTATTATATTGTAATGTTATAATGTAGACGTCTCATGTATGCTAATGGTGTTTCTTGTGTAACCTGTGTAGCCTACTGATTTTGTACTGTTTAAATAAAGCAAAAAAAAAAAAAGGTAACACAATGCATTAAGATTCTTGTTATTAATTATAATTATTGCAAACAAGCCTCCTGGTGGTCCAGCAGCAGGATCCCGCGCTCTCATTGCTGTGGCCCGGGTTCAATTCCCAGGCAGGGAGCTAACCTAGCCACTGAAGGGTTCACTCTCAGTGTTGGTCCCAAGCCCAGGTTAAATGGGCGAGTTGCATCAGCAGGGGCAAAACCTGTGCCAATTTGAAACATGCGGACCAAATGATCCGCTGGGGCGACCCCAAATATGGAGCAGCCGAAAGAACAACAATTGCAAATAGTTAAAATTATTTCAAATTTGTGATAAAACAGGGCATTGCATTAAATAACCAAAAGTCAACAAAATATTATTTCATAATATAAAACGGTTATCATTTGTATAAGCCGTAATATCAGTACAAAAGGTGCATGAGGGCTCACTGAATGGTTTGATGAGAATGAAAATGATGTAAACCGTAACACACAGTTTGTAAGGTATAGTTTTCTAATAAACCGTATGTTATGATTAACCATAAGTCACCAAATCTCAACCCAACTATACATCTAAGGGAGGACACTGTCTGTGCAGAAGACGAAATATAGAGGGGCAAAATGTTTAATCCTCCACGTTTCTGTTTGACATTTAAATCTGTTATTGTCTTCTGTAATAAATTCTGACTGTTCTCCAAATAACAAGCTCTATAAAGCCCTGGGTAGCAGTGCATTCCTCCTGAGACCTCCCTCTGGATGTAATTGGTTTAAACATCACATGGTTGCTGTGTCCTTAACAAAGCAGCAGTTTGATTTCCGGGTCAGATGTACCAGCAGCACAGGCGTGTTACAGTTAAACATGTCTGCTACTTCTCTGTCTCTTATCAGAGTCTATCATCAACCACTACTACCGCCCACATCTCTCTCTCTCTTTGTGTGTGTGTGTGAGAGAGTGTGTAAGAGAGAGAGAAAATTTTAACTAAAATAAAAACAATTAACCCAATCCTAAAAATGTGCACCTAGTGTTAAAACTACTAGAAATGTACAATATTAATATCACACTATACACATTAAGAATGAGGTATTAAAATGTGGCAGCTGTTCAGTGGCTAAACTACTTAGCTCACAGCCTCTGCACCGCTAACAGTACAGAGGGTTTATGTAAAACAAACATATCACAGAGTTTTTGTTGTCTTCTAGCTTTTAAAGTATAGCAGCAGTCAGCCCTAGGTATAGGAGAGACAGCTCTTACGTGTAAATCATAGCCTGGAGCAAAACATTCCAGTTCCTTTGTTACACAAACAGACTATTAACGACAGAGCAGGAAATGGGTGTGTTTATGACACCTGATGATGGCTATGTAGACCTGCCCTGCTGAATTAAACCAAAACTTTTTTTTCTTCTTGTCTTTTTTTTTTTTTTATATCTCTGAACAATCTCTCACAAATATCAGGAAAACAAACAAACAGTACAAAACATCTGCCAGAAGTCTGTCTGTGCAAATGTAGCTTCCTTTTTGTAGAGTAAAGTTGTGGCTGTGTGATATTGTGTTGCAACCGTGTCACTTCCTCCCTAAGGCTATAAACGGTTACTAGCACAAAAAGAGAGAGACGCCTGAAGAAGAGCTGTCAGAGATACACTCTGCTGCACTATCATGCATGCTCTGTTCAGTGTGTGTGTGTATGTATTTAAAGGAATATTAGCTGTACCACTGTTCTGCTAGCATGTTTTACAAAATACCCAAGGCACTCGTTGCAGAAAAGACAGCTCTAAAACAGTAACCACTATAGCACAGAGAAAAAAAGATTACAACTGAACTGTGAGGGTTACAGCTGTGAAAAATTAATAGGAAGTCTAGAGGCTTTTGCTTTGAATGACTTTAGCACATCTGTGGCCACAGGACACCAGTTTCTCACACTGCTCTGCTGTGATCTTGGTCCAGTCTTCTTCTAGTCTCTTGTGCAGTTCAGTCACTGTAGCGGGTTTATTACCAATAACTTTGTTGTCAAGGATTTTCCAGAGGTTATCAGATCAGGACGTTTCGTTATTTCAATATTCCTAGCTTCAGGGAACTGTGTTACTTGCAGTGTAACAGGAGGCTTTGTCTTGATGATTGAGAGATGCTCACAAGGAAGGAACCGTTGCTGAATGAGGTTCTGATAAACATTTGACTTCACCCTGCCATGTAGCTGTACAAGAGGCCCAACTCCTGCTGCAGAAAACGATCTTCACTTTCAGCATGTTGTGTGGCACAAAGTTCACTTTAGTGATGAGGGCGAGTTCGGAGAAAGACTGAACCCAAAGTGTGTAAAAGATGCCAGTGAAAGGTGGAGGAGGACGTTTTGAGGGATGTTTTCTGCACTAGAGTTACTGAACTGCGAAGGAGACTGGAAGAAGAGTGGACCAAGATCACACCAAAGCAGTGTGAGAAACTAGTGAGCTAGACTTCCTGCTAATTTTTGACAGCTATAACTCTCACACATTTTACTTGTAATCTTTTTTTTGCTACAACAGTTACTGCTCTCTAATTTTGATCACTGTGTTTTCCACAAAATGAAGGTTTTTGTTGAAGTGCCTAGAATATTTCTCTCCTCTTTTTAGTTTAAACTATTATTATACAGCATTAATGCTAGTTAACCTCCGTTGACCTTGTTCTCTTTTATATACCCGTACCTTTGGCACTGCTCTTGGTGGCAGGAGTGGGCGTGTCCGCCCCAGGTGATGCGGGTGTTTCCGTGGACGTGCTGTAGACCGGGGTGGCAAAGGCACCGTACGAGAGCCGCTGCTTGTCCCTGTGGCTCAGGTATCCAGGCAGTGAGAGCTTCTCCTGAGGAGACACGCTGGACGAGTGGCAGAAGCTCTGCGGTCGCGGAGATCGCTCCTTCTTCACCGGACTCGGCTGCTGTCATCCAGAGGTTAAGGACATCCAATCAGCACTCAAGCACAGTCCACAAGCACAACTGTTTATTCCATCAGCAGTACTTAAAGAAGACTGTGTCATTTTTCAGTGCAGTATTAACACATCAAAAAATGGGTTTGTGTTCATTTTAATTAATATAAAAATGGTTAAAGATGTAAACTAGTCAAGTTAAGCTTGTATTAAGGATGGTTCTGAACAAAAGTTCTCTATTGTCCTGTGGCAGAAATATACAGTGTGTTGCATACGTATTCACACACACCTCAATATTCTGTCCTTTGTGTCATAAAATCCTAATGAATGTATATTAGTTCCAAGCTCTAACACTGCAAAATGTGGAAAATACTTATGCAAGGCACTGTAGGGAACAGTGGCACTGCCCAGGTGAAGTGTTGCTCACTAGAATCATGCTGCATTGTCAATCATGATTCATGCTGAATCTCATCGAAGGTTTCACCTTCAGATGACCTCCAGGTGTCATTTTGTTGGTTAGTTTCAAACCCACTTGTACAGCAGGCCCTTGCCACACTGTGATCATACAGTGCTGTATGTTTAGGATATCTGTAGTTAAAAGCAGGTCAATGATGCGAGGGTACCGGCTCTAACCTTATCATCCAGATCGTCATCACTCTCGTCAATCTCCTCGAGTCGCAGGTTCCAGTCATACTCCACGTGGACGTGAGGGTTGAACTTGCCAGCTGCTGCCTCCACTAGCTACACACACACACACTCAAAATCACACATTTCCAGAGCTACTGCTGTTCATGGTGTTTAAATATATTCGGATCTGGACACTTACTGGTTCCTCACACTGCACGTTTTTTAACCTCCTTGCGATGTCCAAGGCCGTCTCCCCGTTCTGATTGACTGAAATCACATTTTAAAGGAGTGTACCCGTTTCTCTAGAACACACTGACCGAATGCATGCATCATTAAATATGCAGTGTTCTCACTAACCTATATCGATCAGTGGCTTGCCCCTGAGTAACAGTTTAACACACTCCGGCTTCTCGTAGGTACAGCAGTAATGGAGCGCAGTGTTCCCGCTCTCCGTCTGCCTGTCCAGAGAGCCACTGTGGACACACACAAATACAAACTGACATCAAGAGACATTCATCTACATCGTTTGACTATATGAGACCGTACAGGGAGGGAGAGTACCTGTTTTGGACGAGGAAATCGACCAAGGGCAGCGAGGTCTGGTCCGAAGTCCGTACTGCGAAGTGCAAAGCCGTTTCCCCAGGATCCTGTCAAATTTATTTCAATAAATAATTTGATTTGATATTTAAACAAAAGTTTTCAACTTACAATATCATTACTTCATGCATAACTTATTATTTTGCATCACTTTTTAGCCTGACTCACTGTATCCTGTCCAGAATTTGTAATACTTTAGAAAAGAAATAGTCCATAAGAACCTTGTTTATAGTTGTAAACAATTAAAATCAATGAGAAAAAAAAAAAAAACAGAAAAAGGGAAATTTTGCAAAGTAAAAAATGCACCAAAATTCGATTCCCAGCCAGTTCCCAAACCCCGGCCACTGGATGCAGTGCCGGTCCCAAGCCCGGATAAAAAGGGAGGGTTGCGTCAGGAAGGGCATCCAGCGTAAAACCTGTGCCATGTTGTTGTGAGGACCAGTTGGTCCGCTGTGGTGACCCCTCACACACGTAGGGAGCAGCCGAAAGATCAACAACAATTATATTATATTAAAATATATTATTAAATAACATATTTTAGGGTGTCCATAAAAAGAGAGTAAACTTCAAGGATCGTTTTAACTTTAATTTTAAATGATTTTACTTCTCATTTAACCCAGCCGTGTGTGTAGATTTTAATCTGTCTTATTCTGTAGCAGGAAATGAACACCGTATATAAGATAAAAGCTTCTGCCGAATTAACAATATGGAAGTAAATAAAACACTATGTTGGTTTTAGGAGCTGCTCAATATTTGGGTGTACATAAGTAATTAGCCAACTTGTGTGATTTAGTCCAAACGGGCTGGAAAGCAGGTTGCGGGTGACCGAGGGGCTCTCAGATCCTCTAAAAATTACAGGTAGTGAAAATCCGATCTAATACTTCAGCTGTATATGCGGTCTGACCTTTTAGTTTTGGAGGAAGGGGCACAGACCATCAAACGTTTCACATAAAGGCCAAAAAGCATGTCGGTTACAGGTTGCATGATAAAATCCGGACAGAATCAGTTCAGCGGTCAGGGAAGACTCGTCCTTTTAGGGAAGGGGAGAGGGTTTCAAATATCGTTTTCTTGCAGCAAATCAAATAAGGATGATGGATTGAGCTGAGAGGTGTTCAGAGTGTGGAGCTGATCAGAGATGATTTCGTCTATAAGCCTAAGTGTTAACTTGGCATCTGACAAAGCACAAAATTCCCTACCAGTGAAGGAAAGCAGAGAAAAGGAAGTGAATCTTGTGTGACTCTCTCTCTCTCTACTCAACAACAACAAGCAACACGCATTTCGGACATGATTCATTTTGCAGTAAAACATAAAAAAATGCTCGTCACAAGCAGCATGTACAGAACAAGGTCCCAGATTTGCTCCAATGGCTTCGCTACCTTATAGTCTGCTCACAAAGCTGTTTTAATCGTAGACAGCGCACTAGAACTCTTTACTCAAGATATAATGACACATTTAGCCTTAAAGCAACCATTATGCAAGCTGCTATACAATCAATACATAGTTTTGTGAGCAAAAAAGTGCATCTAAAGATATTGATGTAATATTTATCTGATCAACAAATAAGTTAACATCCAACAGATTTAGTAAAACAGGGTTTAACTGATCTGTAAATGTTGCCTGAACAGAGTATGTAAGTCATAATAAAATATAGTGTTTATGTTCACCATTCAAGATAAAAACCAAAAATGTTTTTTTACTGGCACTTTATTTATGAATTTTTTTTTTTCTCCTGACCTTGGTCAATGAAAGTCAGTGTGACTGTAATAGATGATGTTGTTAATAAGATTTAATGTTTTTTAAAAAACATATCAGTCTGGTCCTAGAATTAAAAATTGAAGCACATAATATATATGATGTCTTGCATAATCATCCCATTGGACTTGATATTTTTGTAGCGTTACAATGTGAAATAATACGACTTTTATTGGTTATTAAAACAATTGTGGAATACGGATTTACCTAGATAGAACTTTATTAATCCTGAAAGTAATGATTTTGCCAGAGACATTTTGCTTCAGATTAACAGAAAAATAAATATAAAGGAAATATTAATGAAAAATAAATAAAAGAATCTATATAATATACCAAATGTATTCAAAATACAAAAAAGTATTTAAAAATATAAATGAAATATTATATATATATATATATATATATATATATATATATATATATATATATATATATATATATATATATATATATATATATATACAAAATGTATTTAAAGTACAAAAAAGGGTGCTAGGGAACTAGAGCATATTGCACATGGTATGATATTGCACATGGTATTATATTAACGTCCATTGTAATTATTATAAGTGGAAGTTTGATACTGTCATTGTTGAACTGATACTGTCTGCTCCCTACTGAAAGGGGAGGAGCGATTGAGTTTGATGGCCCCTGGTAGGAAAGCAACAGGGCGTATATACTTACAATACTTACGTACAATACTTTTTAATTATTATTTTTTTTACTACTTCATTGTCTGTACCACTTATCCGATCTATCCTCGGGTCACGGGGAGCCTGTGCCTATCTCAGGCGTCATCGGGCATCAAGGCAGGATACACCCTGGACGGAGTGCCAACCCATCACAGGGCACACACACACACTATCACACACTACGGGCAATTTAGAGACTCCAATCAGCGTTGAAGCATGTCTTTGGACTGTGGGAGGAAACCGGAGCACCCGGAGGAAACCCACCAAGCACGGGGAGAACATGCAAACTCCACACACACAGTGAGTGGGAGCGAGAAGCGGGAGGTGTGAGGCGAACGCACTGACCACTAAGCCACCGTGCCGCCCTTTGACTACATATCATTTGTTGTATTTCTATGTAGATTTTCCTATTTTAATGTTATGGGATATTTTGTGTAGATCCATGAATAATCCCAAATAAATCCAGTACCAGGACTATAAACTATAAAGCGCAGGGTGTTGTATGCGTACCTGTCCTGCCTCTGGGAATGGTTCCAGTAGCTCAACTCCGTCAGCATAGAGCTGCACGAGGCCCAGTAGGTCTCGAGTCCTGACCGCCTCATACAGGTCACCCTGCCTCGCCGTGGCTGTGGTAGCTGTGCGCCGGGCAAACCGATGCTCCACGTACTTGGCGTTGATGTACTCCTTCCTCTCAGTCCTTTGAGAAACATGGCTTCTCAGATATCACCAGTAATAGTATGAAATGTCACATTATACTAATGGGAAGCTGAGAGAGGGTGTACTCACATGTCACTGGACGGTGTAGGCTTTGGTGAAGGGCTCGGCAGATTCCCTTCCAGGATTTCATTAAAACTACTGTTTCCTATATTCTTGGCCAGCTGTCAGAAGATTAGAAATAAAGAGATAAGATAAGATAGGAATGTATTAATCACGAAGGAAATTCTTTGGCCAGAGACAGCTTCAGATTACACAAGAGAAATAAATACAAATGATCGATCAATTCTGATATTTTTTTAAGTTTGACTTTAACATACAGTAAGAAACCTAGATAGTATGGTAATGATTTACTGGGTCAAACTGGTACAATATAATAGGTGTTTAGAAAGAGGCACAACCACAGAAATGACTTCCAAAATACAAGCAAAGAAAAAAAATCTCTGCTTTTTTGGGCAAGTAATTTTTCTGAAATTTTCATAAAAAACATCATACAGGCATCAGTATTGTTTACTGGAAATGAAAATGTGGTATAGCGAAGTCTCTAATCACATCGTTTCATTTCTGTAATGACAGACTTGCTTTGTTTTGGGAAAGAAATCAGCAGCCTCGTGACTGTGATCATAAAAACAAACAAACAACAACAACAACAAAAAAACAAGATGCTCTACTTCCAAGATTTTCATAGAAATATGATTTCACTCTAAAATGTCACGCTGGTGTACCTTCAACTAATCAGATTAAAGACATAATGCCATGTGACTAGGTGAATTATCACAGAGACATCAGAGAGACACACGACTCACCAAGAGTTCAGAGGTGCCTAGCTTGTCCAGCTCCATGGACTGTATGCGGGAGATATGGACGCCCATCTCTCTGTGGATCCCTGAACACTCGATACAGGTCAGGATGCCCAGGTTAGTGGACAACCATTTAGGCTCTGCATCACACACACACACACATACAGAGAAGACGAGTAATGAGCTGCAGCAAAGGTGAGGCATTGAGACTCCAACAATGCTGTTCATATTCCATCCCGAAGGGGGCGCAAGACACCATTGTTAAAGGACGGAGTAACTTGGTGAGGAACAGAAATTAGCTTTTTTAAATCTTGGTTCTGCTAGAATCTAGAATATTAGAGTTTCGAATAACAGTCTTTAAGATCAATGTGCACTTCAGGGACTTCTTCACCCTCATAGTCATTAACTGTTGACTTCATGCTCCTGACCTGACTTCACATGTGCCTCGCATCATGACTCTTCTCTGTTCTGTATCTACACTAGGTGGATCAACTTTCCCTAAATGTCCGAACAGATGAATTACTGGATTTCTTTAAACAACGTCTAAAGAGCTACATTTTCCTCAAATGAGAGAGAGAGAGGAAAGGAAAGGAAAGGAAAGGAAAGGAAAGGAAAGGAAAGGAAAGGAAAGGAAAGGAAAGGAAGGAAGAAAATGTAAGAAAGAAAGAAAGAAAGAAAGAAAGACAGAAAGAGAGAGAGAGGGGAGGAAGGAAGGAAGGAAGGAAGGAAGAGAATGTAAGAAAGATAGGAAGAAAGAAGCACTTCTGTAAGTCACACAGCGAGCATCTTACACCAAAACAGAAGGGTTTGACAGACAGACAGACAGACAGAAACCACCCACAGTTTTAGATGAAAACTACATGGCACATAATCCTGAAGCACTCTGATGTGAGCAGCATTAATTACCATCAACATTAACACAGGAAAAAGAAGCTCAGGTAGAAATAACCCCTATTGTCTCAGCACGTTCGCCAATGATTTCAGACGCCTTGCTTGCATTCTAGGCAATCTTAACTGATGTGTATTAGGAAGACTGTTTCCTCACAGGACCAGGCTTGTCACCCAGCTGCCTCTGTGCTGCGACACAAACACACACGCTCAGAACGTAAGCAGAGACTCCCACTGTAAACAAGAAACAGACCTGAAGGTTTAAATGATGTTTACTCTTTGTTTATAGCACAGAGCTGTTACTCGAGTCTGATGATCTAGATCAGCAGCTCTGACGGTAGTGCTCACAGCCACGCAATTCACAGGATGTACGACATCATGTCTACAGTAACACAAGTCACACAGCGGACATCAGTCCAGGGTGGGTTGCGTTTGTTGTAAATCATCCGCATTTGCAGATGCATTTTTAAGAGCCGTATTTCACGGCCAGTGACTGCAATAATCTTTTGTTTCTCGTAGTGACGTTCACCTGTATTTGATAAATCAGTTCAAAATAATAAACATTAACATTGTTCCATTGCACCATGTACTCTATTAATCACCTATGTTATCTATATTGTTGTCTTTATCTCAATGCCCAAGACGTGTAAAGGAATTTTATGTATTTGATTTAATATCCCAATAATGTCTTGAGGCAATCAGACGAGAACATAACCGAAGAGGTCCCAATGTGTAAAAGTAACACAAGTAACCCGGTCATTCACGAGAGTTTCTAGGCTGGATTGGGGGCGGAGCTTATAATCACAGCTCTGCGCTCGCATAAAATTGAAAAAATCCTTTTGAACGCTGCATCGAATGCACAGTTCCATAAGAGCAAAATGCTAGAGTTCATCCGTTTGCTGTTTTTAGCATTTTGCTATTGTACAAACACTCAGGCAAGGCCCTTAACCCCTGAACAAGGCCCCTGAGCAAGGCCCTTAACCCCTGAACAAGGCCCCTGAGCAAGGCCCTTAACCCCTGAACAAGGCCCCTGAGCAAGGCCCTTAACCCCTGAACAAGGCCCCTGAGCAAGGCCCCTGAGCAAGGCCCTTAACCCCTGAGCAAGGCCCCTGAGCAAGGCCCTTAACCCCTGAACAAGGCCCTTAACCCCTGAACAAGGCCCCTGAGCAAGGCCCTTAACCCCTGAACAAGGCCCCTGAGCAAGGCCCTTAACCCCTGAACAAGGCCCCTGAGCAAGGCCCCTGAGCAAGGCCCTTAACCCCTGAGCAAGGCCCCTGAGCAAGGCCCTTAACCCCTGAACAAGGCCCCTGAGCAAGGCCCTTAACCCCTGAGCAAGGCCCTTAACCCCTGAGCAAGGCCCTTAACCCCTGAGCAAGGCCCCTGAGCAAGGCCCTTAACCCCTGAGCAAGGCCCCTGACCAAGGCCCTTAACCCCTGAGCAAGGCCCCTGAGCAAGGCCCCTGACCAAGGCCCTTAACCCCTGAGCAAGGCCCCTGAGCAAGGCCCCTGAGCAAGGCCCTTAACCCCCAATTGCTCAGTTGTATAAAAAAATCAGATAAACATGTAAGTTGTTATAGAAAAGGGCATCTGCCAAATGCTGTAAATGTACGTCATGTTTTACAGTTCAGGCAGGAAATCCTGCAAACAAAGAATAAGATGATTAAGATGATTTTTAGCAACGCAGGCCAGGGAGAGATGTGAGAGCTTGCAGTGTAAACCCTTGAACCACACACTTCCTCCTCTGCCACACCTTCCACAGCCTGCAGATTCAAAACCAAAATTCCAGCACTCCAGTCAAGCTGTTTCTGTAGTAATGTTCAGGACAAAGGATGTTTGCTCTTTCCAGCCTCTCAGCAACTTAAAGCTATCGATTTTTTCAGTAGACAGAAAGAGAGGCTGCTGATGGATTAAATAAGTGATAACAGGAAGTACTCTGTAATGCAGATACTCCCCAATGTTACATGTAATTATAAACGGATTTAAAAAAAAGCACAATTTGTCATTCAGTAATCAGTTTGAATCAGTAAATTGCTGCGGTCTAATAGGAATAAAATACTTTAAGACATGCTGTCACTGGGAAAATCATTAACTTCATGCTGGTAACATTATCGTGAGACACATCACCCCACAGAGTCACTGATTATTTTCCAATAACAGCATGTGTAGCGACTAAAGAGATGTATCCGCTTTGCTGCCGTGTGTCTGTTTGCTCTGCACGGTAAACACTGACTCATTCAATCTCACGGCTCCAAACAGACGAGCCGCATTCCAACTCGATCACACACTCCTGCGTAAACACACACACACGTAGCTGACTGACCTGGAGCTCCGCAGTCGCAGCACACCTCGTTGCCAGGCATGCGCAACACGTCCTCGATGATGGCTTTGGTCAGATCTTCCAGACTGTCATCCCCTGCACTCTGCTCACCACGGAATGCCATGTTCAGAGCCTCCTCCTTACTGTTAGTCAGCACAGAGATCCAGCTGAAAACACACACACACAGAAATTAATACACATTCCAAAAGCAGGCGTTGACTTTAATGCATCATACACATCAGGATTTCACTGCACACACACACACACACACACACACACACACACACATAGATAAATGAATGAATAAATGAATTTCAATATTTGAATATCTATTAGAATATAAAAACCTCTTTAACGAAACTTTATCAAAGTCTGTGTGTATAAAAAAAAGGGAAATATGCAATCTCTAGGGATCTAAGGGATTCTTGACTGTTATCCAATCAACCAATCATGAGGCAATAGCAGCACCTTGCATGAAAGCATGCAGATACAGGTCAAGAGCTTCACTTGATGTTTACATCGAACATCAGAATCATCAGAAAGATGTGACTGCCTCTGATGAGCTGGCCCCAGTCCACAAACCGCTGGTCTTCTGGGATTTTTACACACAATAGTCACCCAGAATTGTGTGAATGAAGTGCAGCAGCTTTTGAGGCAGAAATGCCTTGCTGATGAGAGAGGTCAGAGGAGACAACTGGATCTAGGGTTTGTTTGAGTCTTTTTGGCTGAGTGCAAGTCCATGTGGTCGTCTGCTGTTGTAGCTCAATTTCAATTCATTTTTATAGCGCTTTTAACAACGGACATTGTCCACCTCAAAATTCAATATGCTGTGCCGTCTGAGATGCTTTTCTGCTCAGCACGGATGTAAAGAGTGCTTGTGTAAAGAGTCAGCTTTCCTCTCAGCTCCAAGCAGTCTGGCCTTGCTCCTCTGACCTCTCACATTCACAAGAATACTAATTCTTGATCATTTTCCACCTGGAGTTCATTTCACCAACAGAGTAGCAGATGGACAAAGAGGTTTGGCCGTGACAGAGATATTTCTGTACTCAAACACACTAGTACACATCATGTACTGTGCCAGTGAACCACCCACAATACCATAAATACACATCTACTTCATAATTAAGTGTGCTCAAACCCATCACAACACACACACACACACACTTACATCATAAACTCCTGTTCATCCTCTGCCTGGAAATGATATGTGCGATTATCTGCAGAGAGAGAGAGAGAGAGAGAGAGAGAGTGAGAGTGAGAGTGAGAGTGAAGTGGATTACATTAACTGCACTTTAGCTCCTTTTCATGCCACTCAGCACATGTGTAATGGACTTTTACATGTGTAGGCATGTGTGTTTTAACGTGTGCGTGTATGTGTGTGTATACATGCATATGTGTATGTGTGTCTGTGTATGTGTGTCTGTGTATGCATGCATGTGTGTGTGTGTGTGTATGCATATATATATACACTACCAGTCAAAAGGTTGGACACACCTTTTAATTCAATGTTTTTTGTTTAGGGATTTATTTTCTACATTCTAGAACAATACTGGAGATTTCAAAACTATGAAATAACACACATGGACTTAAGTAATCCATATGTAATGACAACAAAAAACAGTCAGTTGTTATTTTAAGACACGAAGGTCAGGTGTTCTGGAATAGTTCTTGCAAGAACAGTATTGTCAAGTGCATTTGCAAAACCCATCAAGCACCATGATGAAACTGGCTCACATGAAGACCATCCCAGTAAAGCAAGACCAAAACTGACCTCTGCTGCAGAGGAGAAGTTCATTTAGAGTTACCAGCCTCAGAAATCACCAATTAACAGCACCTCAGATTAGAGCCGTTATGAAGGCTTTACAGAGCATCAGTAGCAGACATATCTCAATATCAACTGTTCAAAGGACATTATTGTGTATTTCGGCCGCCTTCAGCATTGTTTTACAATGTAGAAAGAAATAAACATCAGGAAAGACCATGGAATTAGAAGATGTGTCCAAACTTTTGATTGGTAGTGTACGTATATGTATGTATGTGTGTGTGTGTGTGTGTGTGTATAGAATACATGCATGTGTGTGTGTATGCGTATGTACAGTACGTATCTATATGTGTATATGTATGTGTGTGTATATACATGCATGTGTGTGTGTGTGCGTGTATGTACGTATGTATATGTTTATATGTGTGTGTGTATGCGTATGTATGTATGTATATGTCTGTGTGTGTATGCGTGTGTGTGTGTGTGTGTGTGCGCATGCATGTGTGTGTGTGTATGCATGCATGCGTGTGTGTGTATGCATGCATGCGTGTGTGTGTGTGTGTTTACTCACGGGAGATCAGGTCGAAGCACTTCTTATCCTCGCCTGGTTTAACCTGACAGGTAAGCAGGTTGAGTCTAACTGGCTGTCTGTTGGACTGCAGAGAAGAAAAAACACACACACACACACTCAGACTTAACACACCACTACACTACCATCTGAATAAAAATGTCTTGTTAAATATCAAAGTAAGGGAATTGATGTGATGCCAACTTAAAGCAGTTCATCATCTTGCATTCTCGGAGACAGAAACAGACGCTCCACTGCTCATGATGCAGTATGAACTGGATCGTGTTTGGGAATGTTAAATCCTCACACTGCGCTTTTCCCCGCTGATGTTTGTTTTAGCGTGATGTCATACCTACTCAAGGCACAGCTTTCAGAAAATTCTACATTTCCAGCTGCTAATTATATGCTGCTGTTTTTTTTTACATGCTTCACACACCAGAATGCATCAAAGTGCATGATTAGAGCAGACGCTGCACTCCTTCATCATTACAGCTGATTTCACTGTGTGTTACAGGCCCCCTGCTACCAGCCTGCTCCAAAACACTCCTACATCACTCACCACACGGCAGGAAACAAGTTAACACACACACGCACACACACACAAAGAGACAACACATACAGACACACGCACACACACGCACACACACACAAAGAGACAACACATACAGACACACACACACACGCGAGACAACACATACAGACACACACACACACACGCACACACACACAAAGAGACAACACATACAGACACACACACACACACGCACACACACACAAAGAGACAACACATACAGACACACACACACACACGCACACACACACAAAGAGACAACACATACAGACACACACACACACACGCACACACACACAAAGAGACAACACATACAGACACACACACACACACGCACACACACACAAAGAGACAACACATACAGACACACGCACACACGCGAGACAACACATACAGACACACACACACACGCACACACACACAAAGAGACAACACATACAGACACACACACACACACACGCACACACACAAAGAGACAACACATACAGACACACACACACAAAGAGACAACACATACAGACACACACACACACACACAGAGACAACACATACAGACACACACACAAAGAGACAACACATACAGACACACACACACAAAGAGACAACACATACAGACACACACACACACAAAGAGACAACACATACAGACACACGCACAAAGAGACAATACATACAGACACACACACACACAAAGAGACAACACATACAGACACACACACACACAAAGAGACAACACATACAGACACACACACACACAAAGAGACAACACATACAGACACGCACAAAGAGACAATACATACAGACACACACACACACAAAGAGACAATACATACAGACACACACACACACAAAGAGACAACACATACAGACACACACACACACAAAGAGACAACACATACAGACACACACACACACACACGCACACACACACAAAGAGACAACACATACAGACACACGCACACACACGCACACACACACAAAGAGACAACACATACAGACACACGCACAAAGAGACAATACATACAGACACACACACACACACACAAAGAGACAACACATACAGACACACGCACACACACGCACACACACACAAAGAGACAACACATACAGACACACGCACACACACACAAAGAGACAACACATACAGACACACGCACACACAAAGAGACAACACATACAGACACACACACACACAAAGAGACAACACATACAGACACACACACACACAAAGAGACAACACATACAGACACACACACACACACGCACACACACACAAAGAGACAACACATACAGACACACGCGCACACACGCACACACACACAAAGAGACAACACATACAGACACACACACACACAAAGAGACAACACATACAGACACACACACACAAAGAGACAACACATACAGACACACACACACACACACAAAGAGACAACACATACAGACACACACACACACACACGCACACACACAAAGAGACAACACATACAGACACACACACACAAAGAGACAACACATACAGACACACGCACACACACGCACACACACACAAAGAGACAACACATACAGACACACGCACACACACACAAAGAGACAACACATACAGACACACACACACACAAAGAGACAACACATACAGACACACACACACACAAAGAGACAACACATACAGACACACACACACACAAAGAGACAACACATACAGACACACACACACACAAAGAGACAACACATACAGACACACACACACACGCACAAAGAGACAACACATACAGACACACACACACACAAAGAGACAACACATACAGACACACACACACACACGCACACACACAAAGAGACAACACATACAGACACACACACACACAAAGAGACAACACATACAGACACACACACACACAAAGAGACAACACATACAGACACACACACACACGCACAAAGAGACAACACATACAGACACACACACACACGCACAAAGAGACAACACATACAGACACACACACACACAAAGAGACAACACATACAGACACACACACACACACGCACACACACAAAGAGACAACACATACAGACACACGCACACACACGCACACACACACAAAGAGACAACACATACAGACACACACACACACAAAGAGACAACACATACAGACACACACACACAAAGAGACAACACATACAGACACACACACACAAAGAGACAACACATACAGACACACACACACACAAAGAGACAACACATACAGACACACACACACACAAAGAGACAACACATACAGACACACACACACACACGCACACACACACAAAGAGACAACACATACAGACACACACACACACACGAGACAACACATACAGACACACACACACAAAGAGACAACACATACAGACACACGCACACACACGCACACACACACAAAGAGACAACACATACAGACACACACACACACAAAGAGACAACACATACAGACACACACACACACAAAGAGACAACACATACAGACACACACACACACACGCACACACACACAAAGAGACAACACATACAGACACACACACACACACGAGACAACACATACAGACACACACACACACACGCACACACACACAAAGAGACAACACATACAGACACACGCACACACAAAGAGACAACACATACAGACACACACACACACACACGAGACAACACATACAGACACACACACACGCACACACACACAAAGAGACAACACATACAGACACACACACACACACACACGCACACACACAAAGAGACAACACATACAGACACACACACACAAAGAGACAACACATACAGACACACACACACACACACAAAGAGACAACACATACAGACACACACACACACAAAGAGACAACACATACAGACACACACACACAAAGAGACAACACATACAGACACACACACACACACACAAAGAGACAACACATACAGACACACACACACACAAAGAGACAACACATACAGACACACACACACAAAGAGACAACACATACAGACACACACACGCACAAAGAGACAACACATACAGACACACACACACAAAGAGACAACACATACAGACACACACACGCACAAAGAGACAACACATACAGACACACACACACACAAAGAGACAACACATACAGACACACACACACACACAAAGAGACAACACATACAGACACACACACACAAAGAGACAACACATACAGACACACACACACACACAAAGAGACAACACATACAGACACACACACACAAAGAGACAACACATACAGACACACACACACACAAAGAGACAACACATACAGACACACACACACAAAGAGACAACACATACAGACACACACACGCACAAAGAGACAACACATACAGACACACACACACACAAAGAGACAACACATACAGACACACACACACACACAAAGAGACAACACATACAGACACACACACAAAGAGACAACACATACAGACACACACACACACACAAAGAGACAACACATACAGACACACACACACAAAGAGACAACACATACAGACACACACACACAAAGAGACAACACATACAGACACACACACACAAAGAGACAACACATACAGACACACACACACAAAGAGACAACACATACAGACACACACACACAAAGAGACAACACATACAGACACACACACACAAAGAGACAACACATACAGACACACACACACAAAGAGACAACACATACAGACACACACACACACACAAAGAGACAACACATACAGACACACACACACACGTGCACACACACAAAGAGACAACACATACAGACACGCACAAAGAGACAATACATACAGACACACACACACACAAAGAGACAACACAAACAGACACACACACACACACACAGAGACAACACATACAGACACACACACAAAGAGACAACACATACAGACACACACACACACAAAGAAACAACACATACGGACACACACACACACACAAAGAAACAACACATACAGACACACACACACACACAAAGAAACAACACATACGGACACACACACACACACACACACAAAGAGACAACACATACGGACACACACACACAAAGAGACAACACATACGGACACACACACACACAAAGAGACAACACATACGGACACACACACACACACACAAAGAGACAACACATATGGACACACACACACACACAAAGAGACAACACATATGGACACACACATGCACAAAAGAGACAACACATACAGACACACACACAGAGACACATATACAGGCAGACACACATACAGACACCCACACACAAAAGAGACAACACATACAGACACACACACAGAGACACATATACAGGCAGACACACATACAGACACCCACACACAAAAGATACAACACATGCAGACACACACACAAAGAGACAAAAGAGACAACACACACACGCACAAAGACAACACATACAGACACACACACACACACATACACAAAGAGAAAGCACATACAGACACACACACTCACACAGAAACACACACAGAGACACATATATATGCAGACACATACAGATACACACACACATATGCAGACAGACAGACAGACATGCAGATACACTCACATATGCAGACAGACAGACACACATACAGATATACACAAACACACACATATGCAGACAGACAGACAGACACACACATACAGATATACACACACACACGCATATGCACACAGACAGACACACATACAGATATACACAAACACACACATATGCAGACAGACAGACAGACACACACATACAGATATACACACACACACACGCATATGCACACAGACAGACACACATACAGATATACACAAACACACACATATGCAGACAGACAGACAGACACACACATACAGATATACACACACACACGCATATGCACACAGACAGACACACATACAGATATACACAAACACACACATATGCAGACAGACAGACACACACACATACAGATATACACAAACACACACACACACACATGCGCATATGCACACAGACAGACACACATACAGATATACACACACACATATACTTACAGACACACACACACAGTCTCTGCCAATACTTCTAACCAGATGGAGTGAGAATACTGTGTAAAAACTCAGATGCATTATCTGCACCTGTCCTACTTCACAAAGCACGCTTAAGTGCCTCCTCTGGGAGTCTGATACCGGACACAGACAGGGGCAGAGCACTCACCGTGGCGTGTGAAATGGTCAGGATGCCACCCTTCACAGAACACTTCCTCCTCTGCCACACCTTCCGCAGCCTGCAGATTCAAAACCAAAACAGCTTTATTTATTTATTTATCATCATCATTCACAACTTACCTAATGCCAAGAGCAATTCAGCTAACAGAGCAGCATGTATATATTTGAAGGGCACACATCTGGACATGTCTGATTCAGGTCACTAACACACAGAGCAGTCACTGCATTACTGGCACAGGTCCAGCGTCCATCTTTAAACCTTTTAACAAGCAGTTTTAACAAAGAAAAAAGAAGAAGAGGCACATATGCTGTATATACACCTCCTCTTACCTTAATCCCAGCACCACACCTGTCAGCTAATGGGTTTTTAGCCCACTTTCGAACATGAATAATGAATATAATCTACTATAAATAAGGAAGAACATAAGACAGACTGTGATAATGCAGGAAACAAATCCACACTGGGATTGAGGTGATGCTTTACCATGACAACACTGACTATTTTTCTATTGAAACGCGTTATCCCTTTCATAACAGAAATTTGTTTAGCTAGTACAATTAAAATGTTGAGTAACTGACACATCTGTCTTATTAAACATTTAACATCCCCTTTAAAGGAATGGAATTTCTGGGAGATAAGCTACTTCCTGGTATCACTTACATTATAGCAGCTATAATAGCAGCTTTAATAAGACCCTTTAATAATACTTGTATCTTAAAGAAATCCTCCAGACTACTTCCATAAATGTTAAATCTCCTAATAGAAAACCTAACCCTCTATTAACAATTATACATATTTCTTTGTTTTATATATATATATATATATATATATATATATATATATATATATATATATATATATATATATACACACATACATACACACACACACACACACACACACACACATACATACACATATATATATATACATACACATATATATATATATATATATATATATATATATATATATATATATATATATATATATATATATATATATATATATATATATATATATATATATATATATATATATATAGTCGTAGGTTCTGTAGAGCCATCTCAGTCGCTGTTACTATAGAAATGATTAAAATAAATTAATTAATGTAATTACTGTCAGAGCAATTAAAAAAATAAAAAACTAATCCACACCATCTGATTCATCAACTCAACAGCACTGTGGTATTATCAGATACATAGAGTGAGACAATTTATCGGATCTGAGCTCCTACCTTACTGGATGGCAGAACTGAAAGGTAGAATTGTGGGGCAGAATTCTGGGCGTGGGCGTCGCTAGGCCATTTTTAGGGGGGCTTTTCACACTTGTCTAAAGGGGGGCTTTAGACAAGTGTGTGTGTGTGTGAGTTCAGGAAGACTCGGCTTGTTCAGTACTCAAATGTTATACACATCTATGCAATACAGTGGAATGCTGCAATTAGTTTACCTTCCTACCCTGTTAGTCAAACCTTTATTTTATTTTATTTATTTATTTTACTATTATACCCTCAATGGGGCCTGGAATTGTCCCTGATTGTGGGGTAGACTTGTGGGGCAGAATTGTGGGGTAGTGCTGCTGCCTCACAGCTCTAAAGTCCCAGGTTGAGTCTTGAGCTTGTGCTACAGCTTGTATGGAGTTTCTCCTCGTGTGTGTGTGTGTGTGTGTGTGTGTGGGTGGGTGGATGTTCTCTGCTGTCCTCCCACCTTCCAAAAACAAGCCAGTAGGCAGATTCATGATTCTAATCTGACCCTAGATGTGAATGTTTGTGTATCCAGGGGCTTCTGCCTCACGTCCAATGTTCCAGATCCACTATAAATGCTTATAATAATATATAACTGATGAATTGAGAGGACGATCGGACAAATGAATGAATGAATGAATGAATAAATAAACAAATGGACAAATGAATAAATGTACAAATGATTGATTTACAACTCAATGATTGCATGTACAGATGAATGAATGAATGAACAAATAAATGAATGGATGGGTGTAAGAATGGATGAACAATAAATAAACATACAAAACAAAGGAATGACTATACAAATAAATGGGTGAATGGATGGATAAATGAATGCATATATATGATTGAATGCACAAGTGAACAAATGAATGGACAAATATATGAATGAGCAATCAAATGGTCGGATGAATAAATGGACAAATAAATGGACAATCGAATAAACTGTAGAATCCATGAATGAATGAATGAATGAATGAATGAATGAATGAATGAATGAATGAATGGACGAACAAACAAACGTACAAATGAAAGACAGTCGGAAAAAGACATGCTGATGCAAGTTTTTGATGGGACTGAACGCTGGTCATCTTACAGCCCAGATTATTCAGTGTCCCAGTGCTGTGTCCCACTTGCTGGACAACTTTCTCCCTTACAGATATCACCTTAAAACCTGTGAGTGTCAGTGTTCTACTAGAACATGATACAAATTCACTTCTATCCAATTTTATTGGTTCACTTTTAAGCAGTGTTACTCACCCATCACTCTTCTTCATCAGATAGCCCTTCTTCTCACTGCCAAACTCCTTATTGCCCTGAAGCTGATGCATACTGTATCCACTCTGCTTGCTCTGTGAGTCCTACACACACACACACACACACACACACACACCATTCATTACCATTTCAAACACAGTAAAAGAAAAAAATACTAAAAGCCATTAGCTTAAACAAACCTTACATTAAGATAGTAAGGGAAAAATAAATTGTTTCAGAATTGGAAATGCACTAATGGAAAGTGAATTAAATCATCATTCAAAAACATAAATAAATAAATAAAACAAATGCTCTGGTCATGCTCTGAAACCACGAATCAATTACGCAGCATAGCAACATAATATTACTGATATCCACTTACTCTCCTAGACTTCAGTCAGAAGGCATTAAAGAGAGAAAGAGAACAGCCGATCACAAGAATAGCCATAAACCGGGTTAAAATGCAGCACAGAAATAAAAAAGCAGACCACAGATTAGATTCAATGAAATGTCTTGGGATGATACAATACAGCACAATGCCATTCGAACGAAACCAGAACCATCTGCTTTGGAAGGGGACATTCATTCCAAACACATAAAACATCAAACACTTGGCTCTACAAAAGCGTCCTGCTGTTTGGTCCTGACATCCGCAGTTCCTCTCTCCCTCACGAGAACACGTAAATCTGCAAACTGATGCAAAGCCGCTCGGGCCGCCGGTCTCTCCGAGGCTATAAATGTCACATTTGGAAAAGGCAAACCCTATTGCTAGAAAGCAAACTCAGATCTGGCTTGAGCTAATGAATTTTTTTACGCTGAGGACAGCATGTATTCCTCATTACACAAGAAACAGCCCCTGCATGAACACAGAGCCACATGGCTTTAAGATCATGAGAGCTCAGGAGAGATGGTGGGGGGTCCAGAGCTGGTGTGGTCTTGTTCTGTGTGATCTCTTAATCAAGTATTAACAGCAAAATAATAATAATAATAATAATAATAATAATAATAATAATAATAATAATGATGATGATGATGAAAGGCTCTGTACATGTTAAAATGAGCACAACATCTGCGTAGCTACCTCTTTCTGGTCCAGCTGTAAGGAGGATTTGATGAGGTCTCGGAGAGCAGTAAGCTGTTTCTTTTCTTCATCCTGTGTTTGTTTTATCTGAAAATATCAAATCAGAATCAAATGAATATTGTTCACATTCTTATACATAAAACCCACAAAGGACCATAACCAGGATGAGTGAGGTCTGTACTCCATAAATGCCTTATAGACAATGTTATTAACACACAAACTAATATACATTCACTGAGCACTTTATTAGGAACACTATATTATACTAATACTGGCTTGGGCCTTCTTTTGCTCTCAAAAGAGCCTCAATTCTTCATGGCTTTGTGGAAACACTTCAGTTTATTCTGATCCAGAATCTGGTTGACTGCATTACACAGTTCCTGCAGATATTTCAAGTGGACGTCTATTCTGTGGATCTCCAGTTCTACTACATCCAACAGATCGGGTGACTGGGAAAACCACTGAAGAACATGGAGCTTCATGAACATGTCTTGTTCATGAAACCAGTTCGAAATGACTTTTGCTTGGTGACATGCTGCATTATCATGCTGGAAGTAGCCAGTGGAAGATTGTGTTCATTAAGGGATGTGCATGATCAGCAACAGGACTTAAATACACTCCAGCAGTGATTGACTGATATTAACAGACTGCAATTGTGGCAAAAATACATCCCTCCCACCATTACATCCCAACCTGGACTGTTGACACAAGGCAGATTGTGTTCATGGATTCATGTTGTTGACACCAAATATGTCTCAGAAGAAATCCAGATTCATCAGACCAGCCTACATTTTTCCAGTTTTGTCCAGTTTTGGTGAGTCTGAGTCCACTACAGCCTCAGTTTTCAGTTGTTGGCTGACAGAAGTGGAACCTGGCATGGTCTTCTGCTGTTGTAGCTCCACCTCAAGGTTCAATGTGTGACCACAACCACAATTGTACAGAGTGGTTAGGAGTTACTGAAGCCTTTCTGTCAGCTTGAACCACTGATCTCTCTCATCAACAAGGAGTTTCTGTCTGCAGAACTGGATGCTTTTCTTTATTTCCCCCTTTTCTGAGTAAACTATTGTGTGTAAAAATCCCACGAGATCGGCGGTTCTAGAAATACTCAAACCTAACAATCTGACCTTAACAGTCACACCACCAGCAAAATCACAGAGATGACAATTTCCCCCCATTCTGATAGTCGAGGTAAACGAGTGGCTGATTATATGATTAAAGGTGTTACTGTTCCTGATAAAGTGCTCATGTATGAATGTATGTCACAATGCTGTATACGCAATACTGCTAAAACCCAATCTCTGATATTTCTTTCTAAATCTACAGTTAGAACATTTATTTGATGTAGTATTTATTTCATTTCATTGATTTAGTTTCATTTTACTGAGTAAAATATAAAGTAAGACATAAGACAAGGTAATGTTCATTTCTGAATTACATTAGACGATATGCCATCGATAAAAAGGTTAATAAAGCTCTGGGTATTATGTGTGATTTGTTTACAAGCTGATTTGATTAAATAAATAAATTCATTTCAAAATCCATCAACTGCCCTCATACTTTTATATCATAGAATTATATCATATGTTCTCACATAAATTCTAGCTATGTCAGTTATTAGATTTGTGTTTGTGTGTGTGTGTGAGAGAGAGAAGGTGGAAGTCTAGAAGTGTAGTCTCTCGTAAGAGTTACACATATTGGTTGATTAACTCCATGGAAGAACCTAAAGTGTCCTCCACAGCTGTCCTGAGATCAGTTCATTGCTGCAGACTGGGTCTCTTTACTGTTCCACATAGTGGACTACATAATACTCCGCCAGCACATTACTAGGATTATCATTGCCTCCCTACTGAGCTTGACAAACTGGAGATCATCTACGTGAGAGATTACAAGAGGAAAAAAAACGTTAAAAACCTTCCGAAGGATCTTATAGCTAGTTATGACCATGAACACTCATATGCGTCTCTCTTTATACACAAGTCTCTAATGCCCAATAGCAATGAAAATAAACCAATAAAAAGATCCTCAGGCGGCCAGCTGAGATAATAAAGCATTACAACACAACGGGGAAACTCACATTATAGAGATCGGCTGCTAACTTCTCGATATATTGCTTCATCTTGTCAGCGGTTTTCAGGCCGTCCTGGAAAAAGCTGAAACAAATAAAGAGTTTCGAATCGGTTAGAACGGGAGACTTTACTGCTGAAGCCACGCATCTCAAACTAAATATCAAGCTGCCTTCAGAAGGGTCCCTGACATCACTGTGTGCATCATTCAACAAAAACAGACAGAGCTATACTTACTTGCATTGTGCATGATAATACTTGATGAGGTTCTGCAGGAGGTCCACTCCCTTCTTAGTCTTGATCTCGTTCACTTTGATCAGGTACTGTTCAGAATGAAAGAGGAAAGGAAACTCCTTATTATGAGCCATTTCCATAATTCTTAGAAACCTTAAAATGAGACAAAATCACTATATAATATAAATATCATGGTAGATGTTTATCACTATACACTTTTATCATGTATTGCAGGCATCCTGATATCACTTTCTGCACAACATTTCTGTTATTTTATTATTTAAAGTAACAATTAAAAATCTCAGCATCTGATTAAATGCTTGAATAAAATGTTCATCTACAATAAGAGATATTCCTATTGTATATATGAGTCAAAAGTTTGGAAACACCTTCTAATTCGATGTTTTTTTGTTTAGGGATTTATTTTCTACATTCTAGAACAATACTGGAGATTTCAAAACTATGAAATAACACACATGGACTTAAGTAATCCATATGTAATGACAACAAAAAACAGTCAGTTGTTATTTTAAGACACGAAGGTCAGGTTCTGGAATAGTTCTTGCAAGAACAGTATTGTCAAGTGCATTTGCAAAACCCATCAAGCACCATGATGAAACTGGCTCACATGAAGACCATCCCAGTAAAGCAAGACCAAAACTGACCTCTGCTGCAGAGGAGAAGTTCATTTAGAGTTACCAGCCTCAGAAATCACCAATTAACAGCACCTCAGATTAGAGCCGTTATGAAGGCTTTACAGAGCATCAGTAGCAGACATATCTCAATATCAACTGTTCAAACGACATTATTGTGTATTTCAGCCGCCTTCAGCATTGTTTTACAATGTAGAAAGAAATCAACATCAGGAAAGACCATGGAATTAGAAGATGTGTCCAAACTTTTGACTGGTAGTGTATATATGACAGATATTCAATGGGATTCGATTCATATTTAGTGGTCTAAATGTTTAAATCTATAAATCTTAAAATTTATTCCTAATGAGCAAGTGATATATGTGATGAGGAAAAACCCCCTGAGACGAATCCTTGAGACTCGAAAAGAAAGCCATCGTCATTTGGGTGACAGCGGAGAGCATGATTATAAATAATTTCCTGTCTTTGACTGTACACTATACAGTCACGTGCCATTGTGTAACCAGGAAATTTCAGTCTAGTTTTAACATGAAGTCTATCTTGTTGAAGATATGAGAGAAAAATGCAGTCATAAGCCATCTCCACGGTTTTTTTAAAAATACTGTGACATATCTTCAAACACTGGAAGATTACAGAATAAGGCTGTTTGTGCCTTTAACTCACATTCCTGCTTTAATGGATGAACTAGAAATCCACTGCTCAAGGATAAACATCCCATTCGTCAAGATCAGATCAACTATGCTATATACTTTAATACATTTACTACTGTTTGCTATATGACTCTGTACTCTAATAATGAACAATGGGAATGGCTTCCTTTTTGAGCCTGGCTCCTTTTCCTCATGTCGTCTTGGCTTCCTGCCGCTTGCTCATTAGGACTCATTAGGACTAAAATCTATATCTAGATCAATACAGCCAGTTAAACAACCTGTCATCATCTATTTTTCCCCCTTACATCTCCTCGTTTCTCTCGTTACATAATCCAAACACTTCGATGCCTGAAGTTACTAATTGGATGTCATTTATCTTTATGATAACCTTTCTAGTAAAATCACAGCATGCACACTAACACAAACAAGACAGATAGATGGATGGATGGATAGGCAGGCAGGCAGATGGATGGATGGAAAGGCAGACAGACAGACAGACAGACAGATAGATAGATAGATAGATTTTTGAACGAGGGAGTAAGTTCTCAATTGTGGTCACATGTACACCCATTCAGTCTCATACTCACACCAGTAACTGGGGGATGTGGTAGCTCAGTGGTTAAGGTGATGGACTACTGATTGAAAGATTGTGAGTTTGAACCCCGGGTCTAACAAGCTGCTACTGCTAGGGCCCTGAGCAAGGCCCTTAACCCTCAGATGCTCAGTTGTAAAAAAAACAAACAAAATAAAAATAAATAAATAAATAAAAACAAACAAACAACAACAATGAGATAAAACTGTAAGTCGTCCTGGATAAGGGTGTCTCCCAAATGCCAGAACCGTTTAGGAATTTTACATCACAGTGGACTGTAAATTGTAGCAGTACACCAGGGCAGTAATGGCAGTACACCAGGGCAGTGATGGCAGTACACCAGGGCAGTGATGGCAGTACACCAGGGCAGTGATGGCAGTACACCAGGGCAGTGATGGCAGTACACCAGGGCAGTAATGGCAGTACACACATGCAATAATAGCAGTACACCAGGGCAGTAATAGCAGTACACCAGGCAGCAATAGCAGTACACCAGGGCAGTGATGGCAGTACACACATGCAATAATAGCAGTACACACATGCAATAATAGCAGTACACACATGCAATAATAGCAGTACACCAGGGCAGCAATAGCAGTACACCAGGGCAGTGATGGCAGTACACCAGGGCAGTGATAGCAGTACACCAGGGCAGTAATGGCAGTACACCAGGGCAGCAATAGCAGTACACCAGGGCAGTAATGGCAGTACACACATGCAATAATAGCAGTACACCAGGGCAGTAATGGCAGTACACACATGCAATAATAGCAGTACACCAGGGCAGTACTGGCAGTACACCAAGGCAGTGATAGCAGTACACCAGGGCAGTACTGGCAGTACACCAGGGCAGTACTGGCAGTACACCAGGGCAGTACTGGCAGTACACCAGGGCAGTACTGGCAGTACACACATGCAATAATAGCAGTACACCAGGGCAGTAATGGCAGTACACCAGGGCAGTAACAGCAGTATCAGGGGGCAGTAATGGAAGTACACAGGGGCAGTAACAGCAGTATCAGGGGACAGTAATGGAAGTACACAGAGGCAGTAACAGCAGTATCAGGGGACAGTAATGGAAGTACACAGGGGCAGTAACAGCAGTATCAGGGGGCAGTAATGGAAGTACACCGAGGCAGTAACAGCAGTATCAGGGGACACTAATGGCAGTACACCGAGGCAGTAACAGCAGTATCAGTGGGAAGTAATGGTAGTTCACAAGGGCAGTACACAGGGGCAGAAATGGCGGTACACCAGACCACTTAATTAACTCAAAGGAACTTACACTAGCTTTTACTCCTCTACTCCTTGCACCTTGCTCCTCTAGCACTCAACTAAACATCCAGTATAGTGTACTACTTATTATAATAATCTCCTCTGCTTGATATTACACTTTCCTTATTTGTAAGTCACTTTGAATAAAATCCTTTGCTAAATGAATAAATGTTAATGTAATGGAGAGCACTCACTGCCTCACTTCAGGTAAACAGCTACAGCAATTCAAGGTCATGTATTTATTAAACGCTTACTTTGCGTACTTTCACACAGTGAATTTAATGCTGTATCTTTTGCAAGTGAACACCACAAACAAACTACAAGCACAAAACACCAGGCTGCTCTTTACAGACCACCTGCATGAAACCACAGACCACATACACACAGATAACACACTGACCTCTAGTGCTGCAGAGTTATCTAATATTTTTCTATTATTTGTGTGAATTCATCAACAACCTGATTGATCACTTTAGAGCATCTGTTACAAATATTAAATAATATTATGCTGCCTTCAAGTGCTATCGGAATTGTTGTAAATGTGAGTTTCCCACTAGGAAGTTGCACGTGAATGAGCCCTCAAGGCGTAATTACGAGTCGGGAAACTCAGAGATCATTCTGATAGCCGAGTTTCAGAGACAGAAGAAGTCCTAAACGTTAATCTTTCTGCAACGCAGCTAACTTATTATAAACATTTGCCATATTCGTTTTTGTAGATCGGTAACCACTCTATACATTATGCCATGAAAATATCTTGTTTTAACCACAAGCATACTAGCTAAGTACTATGTGTTCTGTTCTGGAGTCAAAATAAAAGTAAAAGAAATATGTAGGGATGAACCCTCTATGTTTCGCGTTCTTTCCGACACCAAAGCAAATGACCACGACCTAGTCGTAATTACCACTTCAGAAGTAGCATCATTCTGATAGCACATGAAGACAGCATTACCCGACTGAGTTTGTCCTCTAGGGCTAATCTGAATGATTATTCAATGTTACAACCAACAGCTGCTTTAAAATGACAAGTAAGGAATTTGATAAGACATTCATTAATTGGTAGCCAATTAATTTTAACATTAAAGCCTAATGAAAGCCTCTTCACCAGACATGTTACATGAAATGTAACCAGTTTTATTTAACTATGAAACTGTTACGAATAATTTATTACACCAAAACTATATAAAGTCCACTGAATGTTATATGGGCGGCTTAGTGTTTAGGACATTTCTCTCACACCCCCATGGTTGGGGGTTCGATTCCTGTCTCTGCCATATGTGTGGAGTTTGCATGTTCTCCGTGTGGCTTGGGGATTTACTCCAGGTACTCCAGTTTCCTCTCCTAGTCCAAAGACATGCAGGCTGATTGCCCTCTCTAACTTGTCTGAAGTGTGTGTGATGAACCACCATCCTGGGTGTACTCTGCCTTTTGCCCTGAGTCTCCTGAGATAGACTCCATGTTCCCCACAACCCAGTAGGATAAGTGATGTAGATAATAGATGGATTGATGGATGTAATATGAAATGAGATATGTTTTTAAACATTTACTATATTATATATATTCTATTTTACATGGAACTCCTCACTCACTGCCTTCATCTTTCTCTGTCTGTGATACGTGAGTATTTTCTATTGGTCACGCTTTCAAGGGTCAGGAATTTGTGTTAAAGTTCATATGGAGTCAGAGCAATGGAATGTTAAACCCTGTGATCTGCCTTCAGTCTAATGGCTCCATTTGCCTTTTTGTTTTCTAAACAAACATAATCAGATGCTCTGTTTTCTTGTTTAATTTTGTTCTTCGCAACAGTGTTGACCAACCTGAAAACGGTTCAATGCCTCAATGTGGTACAGTTTTCCCCCCCCATTATAACACGTTCCTGTTAAGTACATGATGCATCGAAAATCCACGCTGGACTTCTTCCATACTCACTTCACACATCTGTAGCTGAAAGATCCTTCGCTCTTTCTCCATCTCCTCTGCGATCTCGGCTCCGGTGATCTCTGTGCGGATCATCCCGTGCTGTTTGGCGTGCTCTCGCTTCTCCTTCTCAATCTTCGTACTGACGGACAAATAAAAGAGGAGGAAAAGAAGATGATGACCACAGCAAACATACCATTTAAACCAGAAAAGCTTCACAACTTTTTTTATTATTAGGATTAACTACATTTACAAGACACAATGTAGCTACTGAATACACAACATTACTCACAACTTTGCCTCGTAGTCTTTCCAGGCTTTGTCAAAGGGTTTTTTGAGATCCTGTGAAGGACAGGGTTTGCTGTGTTAGCAATGATAAGAGCCGCTTTATCTCAATTCTGATAAAAATAGACAGATAAACACATGACTAATAGGAGATGAAGCACACATTAAATCCCTCTTTACATTCTTTATACCAATAAAACAAGATTTATATGACAAGCAAATGTACTAAGCTTTCCAGGATAATTGTCATAAAGCAGGGCATAAAACAGGTGAATGATCTGTTCAAATCTCTGTTCAAATATTTTCCTGAAACCCAAAGGAGATATGAGCTGATGGTGTGAAAGGGAGATGTCCTGCATGGCTGAGGTTTAAGTTCTGAGCTGACAGAATCCTAAGCTACACGTCTCCCTTTCACAAGCAGGTTTATGTGCTTTTTTTGCTGAGTTGGATACACACACACACACACACACACACAGGAGAGAGAGAGAGAGAGAGAGAGAGAGAGAGAGAGGAAGAGTTAATGAGTTATTGAGTGACTGAGTGAGTGAGAGAGAGAGAGAGAGAGAGAGAGAGAGAGAGGGAGGAGGAAGAGGAGGAAGAGGACATGTCCTGCACTCAGATATTTAGCTGAAGCTGCAGAACTCTTTGGTACAGCTCAGCATAATGTGGAAAGTGATGGCCTCTTCAAAGCCACTTAGAGTCTGTAATCACATAACAGCTGTGTGTTTATCATCACCACCATTATCATCATCAACACCATCACCACCATCATCATCATTGTGACTGTACTGGTATTATATTATTTTATTAGGGAAATTGCTTGAGGTTTGTACAGTCTGCATGATGCGCTTGCTGTTTGAACAGTGGACTGAAGAATATTCACCTGAAGCCCAGAGCACAGTGCGGCATCATTTACACTGATACACCATTACGATCTAATCACTCCAATATAAACGCTCACAGAGTTATGTTAATGTGCTCACTCTAATACACTGTCATTTCTCTAATAACACAGAGACGTGTATAGAGAGAGAGAGGCGAGAGCGAGAGAGCGAGAGCGAGCACGAGAGAGAGAGGGTGTGTGTCAGAGGTAAAGCTGTATCATTTAGTTTTCAGACAAAGGAAAGGACAAAGGCTATTGATAAAAAAGCTTCAGTTTTTGTCTAAAATAGCTTCAAAAGAGAAAAGAAAGGCTAGAGGTGAGGAAGTGACTCGTATCTTAGAGCTGCTACAATATATGCAAGATGTAAGCGACTCGTCTGATGAAGTCAAACACACAATAATAGATTTTACTTCACAACACAAAACATACTCCATTTACTGTAACACAACATCATTAGAACAGCTTTCAAGAGGAAAACTGAGCTGGGGAATTAGTAATGAGAGAGAGAGGGGGAGAGAGAGAGAGAGAGAGAGAGAGCTGCACTTTCACTGTGTTTTTGAGTGATCACTTGTAATGGTGTACTCTGATGTGAAGCTTCCAGCAAAATACAGCAAGGTTGGAAGATCTGGTAGTACATTATAATAAGAGTAAACATCACTGGGTATCCAGGCAGTGGAACATCATGAAATGAAAGAGTATGTACACACACACACACACACACAAACTCACACATACAAAAAGCATGTAACAAACACACAAACAATCACATGCACAAAAAAACAGAAACACACACAAATGCACAGACAAACACATACAAACATATAACACAAATGCACATACAAAAAACACACAAAATCATACACTAACAACCACACACACATACGCACGCACAAACACACACAATCATACACTAACAACCTCACAACACAATCACAGAGACAAAAACTCAAACACACAAAACAAACACAGACAATCAAACTCACAAACAACATGCAACCCACACACACAATCACAACCACACAGAGTTTAGTGTCTGTAACAGAAGCCATTTGTTTTGCAGGCTGCGATGTGTTGCTCTCTCTAAGTGAACTGGAGTGAGATTTACTGAGGATCTTTGCCTCTCTAAAGGCACTGGTTTAAAGTCAGGCCGGTGCAGTAAATCAGCCTGGTCTTTATACAGCCTCCTTTCCAATTAGAGCAGGCAGGCAGCAGGAATCTCACCCCTTTCACTCCTTTCAGGTCGCCTTTCAGCAGAGAGTCCAGGGTGAAGATCACATTGTGGCTGAGGCTCTGGAGCTGCACACAGAGGAGAGGAATCAAGTGTTAGACTTAACGAAAAACGCAAACCTCTGATATTTACTGGCTGGATGTGTTCTATATTACAAAACCAGGTAGAGAGATAATTCACACAATGGAGTATGCTAAAAAGTAATGGCACTTCCACACCAATTTATCTGTTTGCTTTGTTTGAGGTGAAAGCTGAGCAACCGAGGAAAAAATAAAATTCTGAAATGAAATGCACATCATAATCACATTTGTGTATCATATCCTACATCTTTTGGTTCGTTGACCAAAGTGTCCATTACATCACAACAGCATGTCTGCAGCACTACCGCTCGGTCCTTTGGTTCAAGTTAAACAGCTCACACTTGCAGAAAACTGCTGCAGAACCTGCAGTGTGTCAATTCAGTCAAATATTTCTCCCTGCAGTTCTCACCTAGCCAACCTGATCTCACTCAAAGGAGAAGTTCACATTCAGAACAAAAATTTACAAATAAATTTCCTCACCCCCTTGTCATCATTTCATTTTATTTCATTTCATTTTACATTTCATTACACATGATCTTTTTCGGCACTAAGTGTCCTGTTTTTGTGTCGTCTTTTTGTACTTATTGTTTTTGCACTGTCTTGTCTTGTCTTTGCTCTGTTTGCACCTAGTTGCACACTTTGCACCTTATGTGGCTAGGACAAACTTCTGTCCTAGCTCTGTGTTGTTGTTGCTTTTGTGTTTAAACTATATGTTCTATGTTTATGTAGAACCAGGGTCCTGGAGAAACGTTGTTTCGTTTCACTATGTACTGCGTCAGCTATATGTGGTTGAAATGACAATAAAAGCTTCTTGAATCTTGAATCGTGTCTTTCTTTCTTCAGTCGTATAGAAATTCTGTTTTTTGAGGAAAACATTTCAGGATTTTTCTCCATATAGTGGACTTCAATGGTGCCCGCAAGTTTGAACTTCCAAAATGCAGATTAAATACATTAAATACTTTAAAGAGCTCTAAACCATCCCAGCCCAGGAAGAAGAGTCTTTCTTGGACTTTCTCAGGCACCACTGAAGTCCATTATATGGAGAAAAATCCTGAAATGTTTTCCTCAAAAAACATAATTTCTTTACAACTGAAGAAAGAAAGACATGAACATCTTGGATGACAAGGGGGTGAGGAAATTATTTGTAAATTTTTGTTCTGGATTTGAACTTCTCCTTTAAGAAGCAAAACACCAGGGTTTGATTCAAACAGAATAAACACTATATGTGTGAAAGTGCCTTAATTCTTCTTTGTAAGGCTTTGTTTCTCACTTACTATTGCTCTTGAAGAGATTTGTTTAAGCCATTTTAGATACTTCTATGCACAGGACAAATAAGTGATGATGCGGAAGCAGCTGTTCATCACCTATTTCCGTTCCTCGTAAGATAAGCGTCATTACACGAGGCAGAAACCGAAAATGATAAACATTATCATTTGATAGATGAACAAAGCTTTAAAGGCTGCACTGGCAAAGCAAACTGAAGCAATGCTGTTACTATAAACAGCCGGTCTTTAATTAAACTTAATGACATCTGCAAAATGAGTAAAACGGTGAATCAGACACTTCAGAAATGTCTCACCAGGTTTTTGAGCAGAGCTGCCAGCTCTTTCACCAGACTGGAGAACTTGATGAAGGCGGCCCCCAGGTCTGAGCTGTCACGACTCATGAAGTTACTGCCGAACTTGTCCAGAGCCTGTCCGTAGTTCTCCTCATTCTGCACGTGTTCTGAGACGAAAACAAAAAACACAAAAAGCAAAATTCAACACTGTGTATTGAATTCTGTGTGCTGTTGAATTCCAACATCTGTTTGTTCAGAAGGATGTTTGTATCTATAGCAACAGCTGGGTCTAAAAAACCCTGGATTAGGAAACATACTGAGATTTAATAGAAATAAATATTATACACACAGTATAATAGTTCAGTTTTTTGTAAGAATATGTTTATGGATATTTCTATATCTTCCTGTGTCAGATGTATATGAAACATTATTATCCTTCAGGGTGTCCTGGAGTGTTTTATAACATTTTGAGGGAGTAATAAAAACTTTATTAATAAAAATAATAATAATGATAATCAATTTTACAGCGATTTTTCATCAGACCATATCACACCATCCTAATGCTCATGCTTTCCTGTAACAGCATGTCCTGAAGGGTTTTATATATCTCATATTGTTCTGAGATTGCAGCTATGAATCCTGACAATGTCACAGCCTTCCTTTTACAACCAGAAGCCATGGAGAAAGAAACTGGCCATGCTCTATTGGTAAGCGGGACAATATGCTTTCTCTCCCCTGTCAATCACAGCACCACTAGGCAAACGTGGGCTTGTTTGTGAACTCAAGTATGCGGAAGAGGATAGATAAACGTTTCCTCAGAGTGCTTGGGTGGCTTCAAAATGACATGCCTTAATGGCAGTGGTTGTATGAAGAGCTTTTTCTGTTAGTTCTTCTATCATAAATACAGACAGTAGAAAAAATGTAACAAGACAACCTTACAAAGTTAAAAAAAAGGGAGGTCAAATATCACGTTAGTAAAATAAGTGAAAAATAAAAAATTATCTTGTTCAAGTGTATGCCATGGTGGGTTTTAATCAGAGTGACAACAACCAGTGGCTGGCAAATGGTTGCAATTAACACATTGGGAGAAGCAGAATAAAAACTTATTAAAGTCAATTCTTTTGAAGAAAATTGTAAAATAGAGTAACGTTCCTTTTTCTATTAAAACAACATAAGGTGTGCAAACTTTTGCTCTCACTTGTAATGGTTGTCCATTAATAAGAATGCATCTCTGGATAAAAGTGGAGTCCTGACCTATGAACAGAATTCCAACCCCGTAGAAAACGATTTAGCGTGGACTCTATTGTTTTGCGTAAACACTGGGTAGTTATTGTTTTGCCCTTCCAGCCACAAGAAGGTCAAACTCTGACCCTGCTGTTCTAAGCACATAGCTGGGCGGAAACACCACAAGAGCGAAGAACACAGCTGTATACAAATCCGTCTCCAGCATAATGCCAGCGGCGGAGAGGCAGAGCATTACAGGATTCCTAGCTAATCCCTGAACTGCTACGGCTTCCTGTTTTAAGTGTGGGCCCACAGGAAGCCCAGTAAATCAGCAAAGTCATGCATATTAACGGCTGTGCTGAAACTGACAATAGACTCCAGTCTACAGGCACACAGAGAGACAGAGAGAGAGAGAGAGAGAGAGAGAGAGAGAGAGAGAGAGAGATAAAGGAGGAGACAGACAGAGGAAGTCCAGGCAAGCAGAAAGAATTTTATCAAACGAAAATACTGACATTAAGCAAACACACACCTGCAACAAGTGCCAGCTTTGCACCAGCAACATAAGTGAAAAAAGCTGTAGCACTATGAGGAAACAGGCAGCGATGTGAGTAAAACTTAACTTTCCACCAGGAATAATAAGCTGGTTAGGGAACAGACACTCAGTGGAACACCAGGCTCATCTGGGAGCCATCCTCGCTGCTTGGTGTGAGCCCGGCCCTCGGCAAAACCACACGATTAGATCATCCGTCTTGTGCAGAAGAACGAGAGCCAGGCCTCTAAAACCAGAGCCTGCCAGGAACATCCAGCAGAGGGCTGTTTAATGTGAGCCACTGACTCTGCTTGCTAAGGAACCGTCGGCTTGATAAGGCACTAGTTTGACAGCATTAAGGTCAACGATCCTCCGAGCATCACCGAGTGCAATTCCACTGCTTATTATTAGAACACCAGCTCTTTCTTTAAGTACTAAATATAGAGGACAGCTTATGGATGTATCTCATTTTGAAATATTGAGCCACACACAAGATCCAGGAGTGAAGGTTTTATGCAATTTTACACCTCATCAAGTAGATGCAACACAGTAGGACTATGCAATGTAATAGTAGAAGCAGTGGCTCAGTGGTTAAGGTGTTGGACTCCTGGTTAGAAGGTTCTGAGTTTGATTCCCAGGACCACCAAGCTTGGCCCCTGAGCAACCCTCAAGTGCTTCATTGTATAAATAAGATAAATGTATTTCGCCACGGGTACACCAAATGCCGTAAACATAATTCAATCATCTCTACATGCTATTAGACTGCCAGAGCAACCTTTACACATTTTCCATAAAAGCTCTGCAACTTAAAACGGAAGTATCACTCCAACAAAACACACCAACAGAACAGACGTTTTCTCTCCAGGAAAATGGACGATGAACATTTTGACATACAATCTAGATTGATTTGTGCAGCTGATATTAACGGACACTGACCGCCTGGAAGCCCCGCCCTCTTTCCCCCTTCCCTATCATAAAATTGGACTGGTAGAGCATCTTCACTTTGTGTCTATAAGTAAATGGAGAATGTTTCGAGTTCATTAATATGACACAGAATCCATCAATTTCTGTTTGACTTTGTTAACATTGGATAATCACATGTTTAACGTTAGTTAACATGATTTATATTTAAAGATGCCACAAAAATGTGAGAATAAATACACTTTTTGTACCCGTCAGCACTCAAACAAACTGCCACTATGTAAACAGTAGATATTCAATTTGTTATGGGTTTATTATTTAAACTCTTGCCTAAAAACCCACCATCCAGAAGAGCTGTCACTGCCAACCAGCAGTGCCTGACTACACAGCTGAAATTATTTCACCCTCTCATACTCTACTTCAACCTGAAATAGTGGAAATTTTCATTTTCCTCTCTTTCCATTTTTATGATTCATTGTGTTTTTTAAAAAAAATAGTGAATCATGAGCAGTGGGGGGAAAAAATATAGCACAAGCCTACAACACAGATACAGAGCTTTCTTCAACTGTAGTAACAACCAACCATCATGCTGTCTGCCGCTATAAAGAACTAGAACCACACACTCAACACTACGATTCTGTCAGACAACACAACAGGAACATAAATAAAGAGCCTGGGAGTGTCTGAGGTTATTTGCTGACTCTGAATGCTGCGCTAGAGGGGTCAATAATAATGGAGGCTAAGGAGCGCTGAGGTCAGAGCAGGGTCAGCTCAGAAATCTAAACCGAGCGGCACACCGCCGTACATATAAATAACACCGACATATTTATACAGTACTGGATAATCTTATAATGCTAATGCTTCCAGAGCTGAAAGCAACGAGCTGGGGAAATATTTCATTCTTAGTGTCATAAATCTCTTGAAAATATTCCACTGGCAGAAGATAATATCTCAACGTCTTGCATGCTATTCTAGGAAAATATAATTATATACATATATATATATATATATATATGTATAAAACTCTCCTTGATTATTTTCCTCAAACAGAACATCCCTAATGTTTTTACTCCCATTATATTTCAGCAACATTACAATTTCTCGTTTATTAATGAAGGAGATGTCATACTTTTCATCTTTTATAGTTCTTATAGAATCATTCTTTCGCAGTTGTGTGTTAAGTATTTAAAAGGGTTTCAATTTCAAACAAAGAGCCAGTTACTATGATGGAAGAAAATATAGCATTTATTAAAGCAGCAAGCAGTTACATAATGAGTATACACATAAAGGACTCTAACAAATCAGTGGATAATCACATTATGGCACATCGAATGGAAATCTGTTGCGGTCCTGAGAGATTCACTGCAAACCGAAGGACACGGACTAACGCCCGGATTTAATTAATGACTCTTTTTTTGGGTTTTTGAGTTTATTGAGTCTCAGTGGATTTATACAGCAGGAGCAATGCCATTTGGGATTTAAACAGCAAACAAACTGCAGTGTGCTCCGTATCTGCGATTTCTGGACCTAACTCTGTCAGCTACACATGAAAAAAATCACTTATCCAAAATTGAAGTATTATTATTTGTCTCAACTTAACAAGCTGGTCTCAACTCATCCGAGTCACATGTCCTCCACCTGCCATCAAACTGCTTTCAGAGAGCTTATTCTTTTTTACAGAAATGTTATTTATAGTTAAAATTAATGATCAAACAGAAAATAGAGACTGAGCTCCAACATCCTGTTTACAGATAAAGTCCATCACCGCTGCACTCATAGCATCTCACTGTAACATGGTCCTCTGGAGCCATCCTCCCTGTGCAGTTTATACTGTTTAAAAATATATGATCTGTTCCTCCAGTTTTATCGCTTAAGAGCATTTACAGCACTTTACAGCCTCGGTTTGAACGATTGCTCGTCTGAAGTCTGTATCAGTTATGAAGCTGAAATGGAAGACTGCTGACTGAATGGTGTTTAGGTGTCTGTGTTGGATTGCTGAAACATCTGTGCTGTTTGTACTTGTGTGTAGTTTGTCTTATCTGTGTCTTTAGCTTTAGTCCCCAGTGGATGTATACAGGCACGTGAAAAACATTTGGGCCACATGGCATCTTTCGTAGATTAAAAAATAATTTCAGATTTTTTGGAAAATCCACCTTTATATTCATTCCCAAGTGAGAGCCATTCCAAAAGTTTCAGCTTGCATTCCCTGAAGCTGATTTTGAGGTATTTGGATCAAATTGTAAACGCCTCTCTCTTTTCACCTTCAGGTGTCACATTTACCTGTGAAATGTTTCCTGTGACACTGGCTCCAGACATCCCATAATAACAGCATAATAGTGTCCTACCCCCTGTGTCCCAACCCCTGTGCATACCTCCCCAAACCGTGTCCCACTCCTGGGTCCCACCCCCGTGTCCCATCCCGTGTCCATCAAATGTTCACCCTCCAAACATACCTTCGGCCGAAGCATTCCATTTTTACTTCATCAAGTCTCAACTGTTGCATGTAAGTATTCTTTCTGATAACTCTTCCATGCAGACCGTGTTTGGGAAGCAACAGCTCAGAGTAGACTGGTGTCTCATCACTCCTGTATCAGCTCCCTGCATTTTTAGTGTCCTTTCTGTCCAGCATACAGGCAGTCCCAACTGGGAGTTTCCTTGGTCTTACAGATCATCATGTCCATAGTTCTGCTTATCTGACATTTTGGACACTTAAAATTACAATCCGGACTTGAGTTTTCGGAGGCTTTACAACTAATAAAGAGTAAATATCATCTGTGTTAAAACTGCTGTGTTATTTCTCGTTTTCCTGTTATTCACAAGTCATATTTTTAGCTCTTTCTGGTTTTCACCTAACTAGCATGGGTTTTGACCTTGGATTCTGGATCTGGAAATGGTTCAAGGGTCTGTGTTGCCCTGGAGACGGGTGATAAGAGGAGGACGGTCCATGCTGAGTGTTCACACTGACCAGTGCATTTTAATTTCATGGCACTCATTTGAATAAAGATATGCTATGTGAAAGTCTGTGTTCAGTCAATAGGATTATTGTTGTTTATCTAAATATTTATCAGGAAATTTGCCCCGAAGGTGTTGAGAAATTTTTACCAGGAGATGTTTATTTAGCATTTTTCTCCACGGTCAGTACTTTGTAAAAGTCAAAGGCTAAGCAGTGCCTTATGATTTTCTATCGTAGAAAAATACAGAGTTTATTTGTTTTTAATAAATGGAGAAATGTCAGTTGGCTGTGGTATAACAGAAACGCAGCATTCAGGGATGTGCTGTTACAGGAAGATCAACTTTAAGACGATAACAAAAAGAAAGTTTGAGATGGATTATTTTGCTACAACAGCAACTTACTTAACAAGAACAAAAAAGGATTTTGCGCCTGTTTTGCTGTGTCCGTGTTTAGCAAAGAATTTCTTTGTCATGTCACTCTAATGTGGTGGCTGATGGCTCATATACAGTGGCGGACCGTCAGGGCCAGCAAGGCCTTCTCTGCTGGCCTAAACAGCAGTGATCTGAATCACGGACTTGCATTTTAATATATTTAATATATTTTTCCATGAATGTGTATTAAATTATTCCCAATAGTCTATTCTCTACATTTCATAGCTTTTCTCTCGGTTGCGCTGCTTCCAGTAGTGTATATTTATGATAAGAGTATTTATCCAATCATATTTCAGCTAGTGGCTGACATCATGTGTTGCCAGGGTGAAAGAAATCTGCCTTAAGGCCTTCAGAATCAATAGTGCAGGCGCCCGTAGCTTAAAATAAGTGGCAATGAAACTGTTACCTTAACCAATCAGATTTTGATTTTGCATCACTGAGGCCATCTAGCAGGCATACGATTACGTCAGCAATTTCCCGTCCTTTGATTGGACAGTTGGAGTAGTCAGAGGCAGCGACCCGCCCATATACATTGTTTCTATATTCGCTGAGTCTCATTTAGGATGCTGCGTCCTCCGGAGATTGCAGTTTGCTGCCTACTTCATCAAGAATGTCTTTTTTGAGAAAAGTAACCGTAATAAAATTGACTATTCCTTGTGAGGTGTGAAATATTGTAGCATAATTTCTTTTTTACTTTTGCTATTTAACGGTTGATTAGTATCTATTGCTGTGGCATCATAATGATGGTATAGAGGTGGATTGACACCAGTGAAGGCCTAGGTGTGAAATGCACTGCTAAAATGAAAGTAGACACTAAGGGATTTAGAACAGTTTTTCCTTGTATATTTCTGCCAAGTATCTGTTCATAAGCATCTAAAATTTGAAGGTGTTATCTTCACTAAAATTCTGTGTAAGTTTATGCCAACAGCGGTAAAAACACCTCACACTGAAAGCCAACAGTGTCCTGACTCATTTTATATCAGACTTACAGAGATAGAAGTTCATTTCTTTATACTGATTGAAAAAGTTCCATCGGCAGAACAAAACACCAGAGTATTGATATAAAACGGGTTGAAAACTGAATTATAAATAAGGTAGCTGTCATTTGTAAACGATTTGTATGAATCTATGCAGATCATCTGCTTCATTTGATCATCATGGGTTTACAAGAATGATGAAAATCTGTTGGATGCTATAACTATATACTTATAAGGAATATAATTTATTAGGAACATCGTTATAATACCGGGTAAGGTATTTTTGCTTTTCACTTTTCATGACATGTATATGTTGGACGTTGCACAGCTACACATTTACTCTACAAATCTCCCGTTCTACCAAATCCCAAAGATGCTCTGTTGGATTAAGATCAGATTACTGGTGAGGCCGCCAATGCACACAGCACTCAATGTCATGCCCTTGGTGCATTATCTCACTGGAAGACGAGTAAATTAAGCTTAGAAAAGGATCTACATGGTCAGCGATAACACTCAGACGGGCTTTTGCATTTGAGCAATGCTCAGCTGGTATTAACAAGATCATTGTGTGTAAAAAAAACAAAACATTCTCCACACCACTACACCACCACCAGCAGCCTGAACGACTGACCCCAGGCAGGTTGGGTCTGTGGAGTCATGCTGTTGATGTCAAATTCTGACCCTACAAAAATAAGCATGTTGCAGCAGAAATCAGGATTCATTAGACCAAGGAACATTTCTCCAAGGCCGATGCATGTATGAGTGATATGATGTCATAAAATGTAGTAGCATTTCTTATAAACCTCTCACGGAACTGAGCTCAGCTTTGGAGTCTGTTCTATGGACTGAGAGACTGTGACTCGGAGGTGAAGCTCTTACCTTGCCCCGAGTTGTAGATCGCTTTGACTGATTTCTTCACCTTCTGTAGAGCCGTTCGATCCTGATCCAGCGCCTGCCGAGAGCGACAAAGAGAACAAAAAAAAAAAAAAAAAAACAGAAGAAAAGATTAAATGCATTTGCTAATAGTCATCAATCGTTCAAATCCAAAATCCAACTCAATTGTTTTCTGAAGAAAATTGTTAACTGTTAACTGTTCCCTTCATTCAGACTGCACCTTAGATGGAAAACGAAAGCACAGGGGATTCCTTCTTTCACTGTAACCATAGCAACAGGGCAAGACGCCTGTATTGGACGGCTTTTTTGGCTCAGATAGGTGAACAGGCAGCGAGACAGAAACTCAGTGAGTGCAAAGGCTTCTGTATTACCTACAGTTTCCATTAGACCTCCAACACAGACAGGACTAGAGAAAACCAATGCACAGATCTAATTACAGGCTAAATGATTAAAGGAGAGATAGAAAGTTCAATGTCAAAAGGAAAAAAAAAAATCCCACCAACCTCCTAATGGGAGTAAATATATGCAATAGCAAGCTTTCATTCTCACTGGTTAAATTACTTGGCATAGCAGTGAAGCAGTCGTACACACACAGCTGCTTAGCAACAATACAGTCAGCCATACAGACTAAATCCACACAAGATCCTGTTCATCGCATGAGATTTCAAATCCTGATTTAACTATTAACCCTTAAGGAGCAGATTTTCTTACTTTAAATCTTAACACAAAAAAATGCGACGTGTACTTGACTATTGAATCGAAATGAATAAGGTAAAATCAAAGAAATAAAAGTTATATGATAATTTGGTGGGCCCAGACATGCCCTTTCATCCCTTATTTACACTCAGTCTGTCTGTTTCTCTCTCACACACACACACCACTTTGGCACAGACACACACAGAAACACACACACACTCATTCACAAACACACTGACACAGACACCCGCTATATTAACACTTTAATATTGGGCCTTATGATTCAGAATTTTTTGAACTTTTAGTTACACCCCTTAAAGTTCTAGATACAGACGCCGCAAATAAAATGCCCTCCCGCGAATTTTACAGGCACCTGATTTATGTCATTATAAAAGAAGTTGCCGTCGATTTCACTCAACAAGTAATCAAGGTGAAGGAGCTTCCTAAAATTCAAATGGAGAAAGCTACAACGACATAGCAAGGACTTTAAAACATTCCTCTCAGCGCAACTGGTTTCATAATATGCAAGTGGGGGAATTTACAGAACCACAACTGCTCCAGAACACATGCAAGACTTCACAACACAAACTCATGCTAATGATACAGAAGGCAAAAGAGCAACCAGAAGTCACTCAGAATGAGCTGCAGGACAAGCTGATAGCAGCAGGTTACACAGAGAATAAAAGAATGAACTGCAACGTAATGGTCTCTATTCCTAAACCCCAAGCTGATTAAAAAAATATGGGAGTATAGGGATGTGCATCTAAAGGCATTTAGACAAATCCGACCTCTTTTGAAACGATATACCCTGGCCAATTCAGCTCATCATGTTCAAGCTCGTCATCCAAGAAACTGAATCTGGAGAGAAGATTGTCTTTCAGCAAGACAACGACCTCAAAACAACCTTGCGTGGCCAAGTCAATCTCCTGAGTGAAATCCTACTGAATTCTTATGGCGGATTTTGGGAAATTGGAACCTTGGGGACGTGAACACAATTTGTCAAAAAGAACTCAACTAAACGTGTGGTGTCCAGATACTTTTGGCTCTTTAAGTCGCATTTTTGAACATATCTCACACACATTTAATGATTGAGTCCATGCATATATATAAGTATAAACAAATCCATACAGTTTTCCTCACACGTATAAGTGTGAAGAAGTAAGAAAACGTCCTTACATGTATATCTGCGCTGGAATGATATTAAATAATGAAAACAATCGGAATTCTTGGAACATTTCTCCTCAATCTAAAGCAGACCAGTCAAACCCCATGCAAACGAGGTTGACAGAGATGCCTCCAGCTCCAATAAAGCTTGTTAACTTATCCACCAAATCTTCCTTTAAAACATACTTTCAACAGGAAGGAAGCTACTGACTCAAAGATTATTCCAGATATTTGACCTTGCTGTGACCTTGACAATGTTTGGCTCAATTTCCAAATCGAATCAGTTCATCTGCTGGTTACAGTGAAATTCTATCTACATCCTCTCAAGGAAGGAGGATGCAAACGCCAGCCTACATTTTTGGAGAGATGCAGCAGAAGGGATGGTCCTTTTTTTAAAAAATTATTTTTAAGCGAATCAGCTCGTTGAAATTCCCATTTTAAGCTTATAATGAAGCTGAGAGACAAACGGCGGCAGCTTATTTTTTTTCTATAATGGTGACTCAGTGCCTTGATTGTACACAATTTATCCTTAATGAAATGAAATGAAATGAAATAAATAAAATGTCCGTAATCTTCCACTCAAATGCGTCTGACTGAATTACTGTCATGAAAAAAGAGAATGAAAACCAAAAAACAAATCATCTTTATGATCATGACGTGTTTTGATATTCATGAGTTTGAGCTTGAACTCTGGCCTGGGCACGTGGCTTACCACTGGAAGCATGAAGAAAATACTCAGACTCATACTGAAAATGAGTCTGATTTCCTGCTTTCACCATTCACATGCAACAATAAGCACACAGAAAGCTAAAAACGCCCTGGAAAAATGGCAGTAGACAAAGGTTTTCCCCTCAAAAACAATTTTCAGAATCATGGCAGAAAAATCCTCACAAAAGTGTGTTTTGAAATTTTCCCCGATCTCCATCCAAAACATTGAGCCCTGATGAGTCCACTATACAAGCTTTTTAGCCCATTCAGTCCTGGAATGAAACAGGAGAAATAAACAGTCATGACGGCACTGAGACGGAAGCCGAGGCTCATCAATAAGCATGACGCGCGGGCCTCAGAGGCGTGTGTGCAGCAGATAGTCCAGCCGTGCTCTGACCTGATGTATGTTTACATTCATTCTCAACACACCACTTCCTGTGGAGAAAGGCAGCCAGGGGGAGAAAAAGCGACAGCGTGAACAAGTGAGAAACAAGGCAGGATGCAGATGCAGAGTTGTGAACCACTGAGAGTGTAAAGGCTGTGCTGCAACTTGCTCACCTTCTTCCTTCTGTAAACGGCGTCATTTAACCATGCACAGACTTAACTTTACCTCATTTTATAACATGTCTCACAACCTTGCCTCTGAGGTCAAAAAAAGTGAGATAAGAGACTTAATGTGGGGACTGCTTGTACTCCAGAGAACGTCCTCAAACAAACTTATGAGAGACATAATGGAGTTTCAGAACAATGCAAGGTCTCCGGATACTTGCAGGTTGAGCTACAAACTATGAGGGTGGAGTGCAGTCATCGTTGTTGTCCCTCAACAAACCGCATATAAAACAGCTCCTCTTTCCAGACACACTCTTCTTTAAAATCTGATAGATTTAAAAAGCAACTAATAAGCTACTGTCCAAAACTGCTTCATAGATAAAATCTCAGTAATGCACACATCTCATCACAGTGGCATGCTTGAGGTCCTGTCAGTTTCTGCCCTTCTAATAGCACAGGGAATCACTGCAGAGCTGTTCAGACATGCAGTCTGTTTCCAAAAGTGGATCTTCTGACCAGCCTCAGCTCTTGGAAGAGCTTCACAAAGTCATCCAGTGTAACTGTAACAGTCAGCGTTTACATGCAAGCAAGTAATCTGTTAGAAATCAGGACTGATAGCTTAGCTGGATGTAAACACTTCAATCAAGCACACAGTTGAGCTTGATCCTATCAAAATTTCAATCATCTTGACTGGATTTGTGGAGATCTGAAATAATCTGGAATATAGTAAAAGTGTAGCCATGTAAACACTTGAATCTGATCATTTTCTAAACCGGATTCCAAACACCTTTGGTGTGAACGTGATGACAGACGCTATATACTTAATCTTTCTTCAGAAATATATATAATGCATGAGTAAATGAATATTTGAATCAGATTGCAACATTTAGGGTACATATAAACAGCACTTTCTGAATCTGTAGTCAGATTGAATTGATTCAGATTGACGTAAACTTGTGCATGTAAACATACCTAGTGTAAGATGCAGCAAAGAGCTTTAATTACTTATTACCTTTAGTAAAAGGAAGTCAAAACATCCTATATAGTCACTACGCTACATCATTCTGCAGGATGTAAAAACACACATCAGGGAAGCAGAGGGCAGAGGGTCGAGTCATTCAGTCTAGCCAAGACAGAAATACAAAGACATGGAGAAATTCACAAACACCTCATGTTACTCGCAACCAGCAATCCCAAATTCAATACTTTAAACAACTTCTCAACTGGGTAACGATGCAAATTCCATGGCAAATGTGAATCACATGACCATCATCTGTTCATCTTCTTAACAAATTAGAGATCAGATAATTCCCTTCCCTGTTTACATTTAGAGCATTTGCCGAACATATCCAGACTTGGAGACTTTAAAGCACTTCTGTATCAACGAATACATCGAAGCTGATTCAATGGGTCATGGACTAATAATACCATCAGTCTAAAAACTCTGTTGGGAGGAAATACTGCAAGAAAAACACACACATTACATTTTTAAGTGTTGGTTTAAGTAGTTGAGGAAGAGGCAGGTCTTTAGACATCGTTTGAATACCAGCCCGTGACTCAGTGAAGGGTCTGATAAGTGCTTTGTTTACCAAGTAAAAAGCTAAATCTAGAGAGACCCTGAATCACTGTTCCTCTTGCTTAGCATCAGAGTCTTTCACTCTCTCACTACTGATTGGTTGGCACTTATTTCCCATAATGTATCCCAAGCCTTAATAATAAAATCTATCCATTTACATATAGGGATTGCTCTCAGGTTCTTATTTACCTGAATGATGACAAAGATATTTCAGGGATTCAACCCAACAAGAGACTGGAGGTCTTTATCTGAGTGTGTGAGTGTTTGAATACAGCAGTATTCAGACAGAATATCTTACTAACACAAGACAGCTACTGTGAAGTGCAAAGTGAACGTGGAGTGATGGAGAATGGAGTAATGAGAAGTCGTAGAGAGAGACTGACAGAGTGGCCTAGCAGGTGTCCTCACCATCCAGCTAATCAGCATCTGAGTGACAGTAATCAGGACCATGGAGCAGAATGCTGCCATACTTGATCTCCTCATTACACACACATACTACTACAGTTGCCATGCCAACATCACAAAAAAAAAAAAAATCCCAGTAAGACGACGCCTACTTTAAGCCTCATGACACGGCCATGACCCTGGCTTTACTGACTGCGGCCTTTCTTAGAGAGGATTGTATATTTTATATATATATATATATATATATATATATATATATATATATATATATATATATATATATATATATATATATAAATGATCATCATATTTTATCTCAAAAGCAAGTTATGAGCGTGTTGTAAACGTTTTAACAGAACACACATGTTCGTCTCCGCAGCTGAAGCTCTTTTTTTTTATTTTTATTCCAGTCATATACCATAGAGATTCATGCATAAAAACATGATTTCATTTTCAAGCAGGAGAAACATAACATACAAAGTCATGCTCCTTGAGGAACTGACTGGCTGTGCTCTTCATTGAAAACATATGTTAGGTTCCATTCATTAGCTTCACGAGAGCATGAGGTCATTTTCTACGCTGAGGAGATGTTGAAAGAACCAACGCAAGACCGCCCCCCCCCACAAAAAAAAACCTTACCCACATAGCATGTAATGGAGGGGTGCACAGGTAAAAAATGTAAAAACAATATTAATGACAGCAAATTAGGGAATGTCTATATCATATCTGATGTACAATCTAAATGTAAGATGGCTTAATTTGTAAAATGCAAATGAAGACATTCAAGAGCTCCACAGCAACATTGTTTACTTGGGATGCACTGAAATTCCTGGTTTTGAGGATTCTGACCACTGGCTGAATAAATGATTATCGGTTTCTACAAAGGTGATTCACTGTTCATGCCAAGTACACTATACAGCCAAACGTTTTCGGTCACCTGACCATCACAACCATATGTGCCTTCTGAACATCAACCAGAACATCCAAGCTGGTCCCTCCATTGCTGTTATAATAACCTCCACTCTCCTGAGATTCATTCGGAAGTTCAATCAGCCACAGAAGCATTAGTGAGGAGGTCTGGGGTGCAGTTAGTCTTTCAGTTCATCCCAAAAGATCAATTGTTATTAGGGACCTGTGCAGGACACTCAAGTTCAACTCCATCTTTGGCAAACCATGGTGTTCACTTAGTGTACAGATGCAGGAACAGGTTTGATATTCTTCTAATAATTTCAGAAAGAGTGTATATACACCAATCAGGCATAACATTATGAGCAGTGACAGGTGAAGTGAATAACACTGATTATCTCCTCATCATGGCACCTGTTAGTGGGTGGGATATATTAGGCAGCAAGTGAACATTTTTTCCTCAAAGTTGATGTGTTAGAAGCAGGAAAAATGGACAAGTGTAAGGATTTGAGCGAGTTTGACGAAGGGCCAAATTGTGATGGCTAGAGGACTGGATCAGAGCATCTCCAAAACTGCAGCTCTTGTGGGGTGTTCCTGGTCTGCAGTGGTCAGTATTTATCAAAAGTGGTCCAATAAAGGAACAGTGGTGAACCGGTGACAGGGTCATGGGCGGCCAAGGCTCACTGATGCACGTGGGGAGTGAAGGCTGGCCGTGTGATCCGATCCAACAGACGAGCTACTGTTGCTCAAATTGCTGAAGAAGTTAATACTGGTTCTGATAGAAAGGTGTCAGAATACACAGTGCAAGATGGATCAAAGCTGTTTTGGCAGCAAAAGGGGGACCAACACAAAATTAGGCAGGTGGTCTGATTGGTATGAATTCACAGCATTTGGCTTACATCTTATTTTATAAAACTTAAACAGTTGCTCAACAACCCAAGGGTTGCAGCTTGGCAGTTGTGTGATTTGTGGGATCTGCAGTCCAACATCCTACCACTGAGGACACCATAATAGGTTTGATGCACCACATGGGATCCAGATTAATATGTAAGTACGACAAAACTCCAGGGGGCAAAAAGAAAATCATTACAGGTTCACTAATGTTAACTTTAGCCAAAGTGTTTGAAAGGTTAAAACTACATATTATGCAATACATGACCATGTGATCTGTGTTAAGACTTTTCAGCCAGGCTGAGTTTGGATCATCGATCCTTGACAAAGGTAACATGTGGAATTAATAGCAGTAATGGACAAATTAAGTGTCTGAGATATTATTTGTCTGGCGTACAATTAGGATCAGCTTCCAGATAAAAAAGAAAAAAAACAAAAACACACTACTTATTGATGTTTGCTAAAGAAAACTTGTCATTTGCCAGATGTAATGGCTTGGTGCGATGCAGATGTCAGGTGCTAGACGGATAACAGATTTCCAAAATCAGAAACACACGAGTGTGTGGAAACAGAGAGGAGTTATTTTCATATCATATCGAAATGAAAACTGAAATGAAAACTTTTGTCTGAAACCGAAATTCAGAACACTTCTGAAAAACCAGAACTGAAAACTCAGAACTGTTTTTTTTATAAATTCCTTTTTAATTCATCATCGTTATCATGGTTACCTAAATTATAATCATTCATTCTTCTCATGTTTTGCCAAAAAAAGCATTTAATTGCTCAATGCTAAATAAATAAAATAAATAAATAAGGCCCAATATTTTATACCATGTGACTCAAACACACAGCACTCAGACTTTAGACTGTAAAAAAAAAAACAAAAAAAACAAGTGCAGTTATGATATTATGAGTGATATAAAGTCAACAGAAAAAGCCATGAACTCACACATGATCTATTTTTCATAATTATGACAATGTCTTTCCTGACGTATTTATTGTAAGACTAAATCCCATTCTTCTTGTACTTGTCCTGGTTACATGAGTCAGTTCTGTAAACTGTGACATTTCTAATTGATATCATGTGGATCGGAAGTCAAACGTTTCGGAAATACGTGACAGGGAATACGTTCTCCGTTCTCCTTATTCCTCTTGTAAAGCTACCCACCAGCCAAGCAGAACAAAGAGGAGAGCAAACTGCCAGCATCGAGTTTTTAGAGAAGTCTCTGCCAGTCAGGGCTTTTATTAGAAGAGCTTCAGTAAGACCTGCACTCTCACTACAGATGTAGGTCAGCGGGGAACTGCACCCACCAGCCACCAGATGAAACACCACTCCCTCTCTCACTCTTTCCCTCTCCCTGCCTCTCTTTCTCCCTCTTTCCCTCTCGCTCCATGCCTCCCTTTCTCTCTACCTCCCTCCTTCTTTCTGTCTCTCTCCCTCTGTGTCTCTCTCGCTTTCTCTTTTTTTCCCCTCTCTCCTTCCTTTCTCTCTCTTTCTCTCTATCCCCCTGCCTCTCTCCTTCTTTCTCACTTTCTCCCTCTTTCCCACTATCCTTCTACCTCTTTCTCTCCCTCCCTTTCTCTCACTCTTTTTGCCTCTCTCCTTCTCTCTCACTCTTTCCCTCTGTCGCTTTCTCTTTTTTTTCCTCTCTCCTTCTCTCTCTCTCCCTCTCCTTCCTTTCTCTCTATCCCCCCGCCTCTCTCCTTCTTTCTCACTCTTTCTCCTTCTTTCCCACTATCCTTCTACCTCTTTCTCCCTCCCTTTCTCTCTCACTCTTTTTGCCTCTCTCCTTCTCTCTCACTCTTTCCCTCTCTCCTTCTCTCTCACTCTTTCCCTCTATCTCTTTCTTTCTCCCTGCCTCTTTCTCCCTCTTTCCCACTATCCTTCTATCACTTTCTCTCCCTCCCTTTCTCTCTCCCTGCCTCTCTTTCTCTATCACTCTTTTTGCCTCTCTCCTTCTTTCTCTCTCCCTCTCTCCCTCTCCTTCCTTCTTTCTCACTCTTCCCCCTCTATTTCTTGCTTTCTCTCTCTCTACCTCTCGATCTTTCCCTCTCTGCTTTTTTCTTTCTGTCCCTCTTTCCCTCTCCCTCTCTCACACGCATGCTCTCTCCCTGCCTTTCTTTCTCTTTCTAGCTCTCACCCTCCATCTCTACTTCTTTCTCATTCTTTCCCTCTCTCCTCCTTACTCACTCGTTCTCTATCTCCATCTCCCTCCCTCTATCTCTTCCTATATCTCTCTCTTCCTCTCTTTTTTCTCTCTCTCCCTCTCTCTCCTTCTTTCTCAATCTCTCCCTCTTTCCTTATGTCTCTATCACTCCCTTTCTTTCTCTCTCTCCCTTTCTCTCTCTCTCTCTCTCCTTCTCCCTGTCCTCTCTCTCTCCTTCCCTCTCTGCAAAAAAATGGCACACTTTAATGGCTGTGTGTGGAAAGTGGAGTGTTTAATTCCAAGAAAAGCGCTGAGGCTAGAGTTTATTGGCTGTTCTGAGTCAGAGCTGAAGAACCACTCCGCTAAGCTCCACAGCTCAAATCTGCCAAGAACGGAGTAAGCAACACATTTGTTTCTAACACTGACTACAAACTCATCACAACTGAGATTATCATCACGCAACGCTGAACTGAACTCAGAGCCCTTGTCAGAATCAACACGGCTAACGCATGCCAAAGCATCTGCAGGCCTGCGGAACAAAACACAGGGTTCTGGAGAGAAAACGAGAAAAAGAGCAGCTCTCTCTTTTTAATGATGCCGTGTTTATTACGTATCCATAGCAGCGGATGTTCTGATACTCGGCCCAGAATGCTTGGTACTTCTTTAGTCCTAAAGATTTTACGGGCTCCGCTAAACTTTAAATCATAAACCACACGCTCCCACACACACACACATACACACACACACATACACACACACACACACACACACACACACACACACATACACACACACACACACATACACACACACACACACACACACAAAAGTCAGGTGGGGATTCCCCAGGAAGTTGAGGAAAGCCAGTGCATACCTGGGAAGAAAATTCTGGATGAACCGCTTATACTTCCCCAAACACCTGATTACATAAATAAATGCCTCCATCAGGCTGAGAATCTTTAAAAAAAAAACTGATTTTCTAGGCATAAATACATCCCAGTGTAGATATGATGTATTCTATAAATATCTTTCTCGCCTACCATGAGGAAAGCCCAGGTTCGATTCCCAGCCACTGGATGCAGTGCCGGTCCCAAGCCCGGATAAAAATGGGAGGGTTGCGTCAGGAAGGGCATCCGGCATAAAACCTGTGCCAAGTTGGTTTGAGGACCAGTTGGTCCGCTGTGGTGACCCCTCACACGTAGGGAGCAGCCGAAAGATCGACAACAACATTCATATTTTTGTTAAAGATAAAAGGTCTTCAACAGGACTGAGAATCCCGGGAGATCAGATTTGAAGGACAAATTAAGACCACGTTCATGAACATGTTGATGTATTCACTGCATCCTTAGTAACTGCCTGGTCAGGGGTCATGGTGGTTTGTGTAGATTATGCGGAATCTCATCCAAGCCAATTCTTTTAAAAATTTCCAGTTGGAAGTTACGATCAAATGTTAACCGTGTGAACTTCTTATGAACTGGAATAATTTATGTGAGCTTGAGGAAATGTCAGAGCCAGCATTTACACGCCATGCTGACAGTGCTGGCATTTCTTCCTCTGTTTGTTTTTTTAATGTTTCCAAGGCTCAAAATTTGATTTGGGGAAGAAAAAAGAGAGAGAGAGAGAGAGAAAAAAAGTTATATACAGATAAGGTTAGATATAGATGAGGAGACACTACTTAAGATTTTTCAGAAAGAATAAATAAATAAATAAATAAATAAATAAAACAACTAGCCAGATGTGGAGCTTATGACATCAGCATTCTTTATTCATTCTCAAGTCCAACCCTCAAACCAAAAATTAGAACAAGACATAAGTAGGTCAAGTCTTACCACACTCTCTCACTCACTCGCGCGCGCTCTCTCTCTCTCTCTCTCTCTCTCTCTCTCTCTCTCTCTCTCTCTCTCTCTCTCTCTCTCTCTCTCTCTCTCTCTGTGTTAGCGCCTAACATAAACAGATTAGCTCATTTCACATGATGTGAATGACTAACTCTGGAACGGCGTGTGGTGTGTCCGACAGAAAAGTGCCTCAGAAGAGATCAAGCACAGCGACAGTCAGGAGAAGAGCTGCGTGTTCTCCTGACCGAATCGCATTTTTTAAGCCAGCAGCGTCCCGAGGAAGCCGAGCTCAGGCTAGGGCGGAGATGGGACGAGCTGCAGCACTCGAGATTCCACAGGAAATGTGTCCCAAAGGAATGCTTCATGCAGTCCTCAGCCTTTTCCTGAGAAACCATCAATTACATAACCAGCGAGTCCCAGAAGCCCGGAATCACAAATACAAGTTTGGAAAGTGCACTGAGCAAACAATATCATCTCTCTCCTGTAGTACACAGGTCAAGTCTGGTTTCGACATTTATTTATAAAAAATAAAATAAATAAATAAATAAAAAAAAGAAGGGATGAGGAAATATACAAACAAAGCATCTCATGTTTATAATACTTTATACCTCTTTTTTAAAAAAAAAAGAAGATATTTTTTATATTATTTTATACCAACAAAGTAAAAGTTGAACAAAAAGTCATTAATTATTTGAATTTTTATTTACTTGTATTTTTATTTCAACAAAATGAAGCACTAGCTTATTGCTCAGTCCCTCCAGGATTTCCAGGAATTTTTTTGTGCCCAATTATTTATATTTATATATATATATATATATATATATATATATATATATATATATATATATATATATATATATATATATATATTTTAATAAAAATCTAAGATGCAACAGAGTTTTTGTGCTTTCCCCCCCCCCACACAAATTGGTGAAATTGCAAGCACAGGATCTATATTTGGTGTGTCACATGACCTAAATAGAATCTGTGGCTATTCTAGCTCCTCTAAATATCACAGAGTATTGTAAGATTCCATTGCACGGCGCTGTGGTGAGTGTTGTGGTGGAAGTGGTAACTCTGACGCCTCGCAGCTACAGTCCCGGGTTCGATCCCGAGCTCATGTGACTGACTGTGTGTGTAGATTATGTTCTTCCCTTGTCTCTGTGGGTTGCTTCAGGGTGCTCTGGTTTTCTCACACCTCCCAAAAACTGTTTACATGGAACTGATGGTGCCATGAGCTGTGTATTATTCCTGCCTCACACCTAGTGCTCATGGGATACATTCTTGAGCCCCTCCAGATGAATGAATGTTTTCACAATATAATAAAACAAATCGCCATAACAACTTTACTACATCGAACTGAAGGCTCGTACCGACACTCGACATCCCAGTGGTGTGTCCTACACACAGTGGCGTTATTTCATTTTCACGACCATCAGCTTTCATACGAGTGGCTTGAAAGCCTCAGGTGACCAACACAACATAGCAAACGGCAGCCTGGCAGGACGACACCCTGTGCCAGTGACATGACAATAAGGTGAGAATGAGTCAACATGCTTTACACACACATACACACGCTTTGGCACTGCACAAAAAGCCAAACTGTGTCCATTAATGAGGCACTTAAACCCGGTGTGTTCTCATGCTGCTGCAGTGTGGCTCACATTTCTCATTAAGATCATTCCCAATAGCAACCATTCCAGACAGACAGACAAATGGATAGACAAATAGATAGACAGACAGATGGCTAGACAGACAGATAGACAGGCATATGTACAGATAAATAGACAGACAGACAGATAGACAGATATAGACAGGCAGATAGAAAAACAGATAGACTCTCAGATAGACAGGCAGATAGACAGACAGGAAGATAGATAGACAGGCAGATAGACAGAGAGTCAGATAAACAGACAGAGACAGACAGATGGACAGGCATACAGGCAGATAGACAGACTGGCAGATAGACAGAGACAGATAGACTGGCAGATAGACAGAGACAGATAGACTGGCAGATAGATAGACAGGCAGACAGGTAGGTAGATAGACAGGCAGATAGATAGATAAATAGATAGATAGATAGATAGATAGATAGATAGATAGATAGATAGATAGATAGATAGACAGACAGACAGACAGACAGACAGACAGACAGGCAGATAGACCGACCAGCAGATAGGCAGATAGACAGATAAACTGGCAGATAGATAGACAGATAGACTGACAGATAGACAGACAGATAGACAGATCGTCAGATGAACACTGACTTGTTCTTAAGTGTCCACATCACCTAGGACTAGAACTAACAATGTCCCCAAATCTTTCAAGACATACTGTGGCTAGTATACAAACTAAACAATCTTATCCGCACAGCTATCCAAAGCGCTGAACATGTCAAACAGAATTTATTCCTTACACAAGCTCTTGTTCAAAGACCCAACAGTTGTTCTCTTACAGTCAAGAGACTTAAACTTCTAACCATCTTGTCACTAATAAATACCGAACCAGAAGACTGGTTATGGTGCGTTTATCCTGCTTCACCCCGTCTACTAGGCCCTAACCTCCACCTCGAATTTTAGACTACACTCATGTTTTTGTCCCCGAGTGTAGACCAAGGCACACAAACGAGCCAGGCCGTGACAGCTCTTGAATGACAAGCATGCACCAAACACACACTTCAGTCACAGCTGAATGCAGCTCTGTCTGCTATTATTGTGCTGACAAAGGAAGCAGCAAAGCCCGCTGGGTCTGCGCAGGCCGAGCGCTCGAGGGACAGTGATGCAGCAATCAGGCAGAATGATAGGTGGACTCTAGAGAGATTTATAAAAAAAAAAAAAAAAAGGGGGCTCACATCTGTTCAACAGTCTCTTTCCATAAATTATACATAATACCACACACATCTGTATAAGAGGGATTGTTTGTGTAAAAATAAAAAAGTGCTGATGCAATAGAAATTCTTGCTCTGCTCTAATGGTTTGTTTAAGGTCAACTAACAGTGTGTTATTTTTCTAGCTATTGTGCACAGATGGGAAAAAGGGTAAAATGTTGGGTTAAAAATAGTGGGAAAAGGAATGCAAATGACTAAAATCACTAATGATATTTTGTAAAAACAAAAGAGACTTGGGGAGACCGACAGATAGATCGATAGACAGACACAATGTGGGTATCAGTTGGAGAGCTATGATTAAAACAGGTTTATTATATAGACACATGGCCTCAAAAAATCCTCCGATTTCCAAACTGGCTCCAAATCAATAGCTGGAGATCAGATCCATCATAAAAATCGGTCACTGGAGAGATTTATCACAGCTGGAGTGGGAAAGAAGGGAGTCCTGTGTGACTGAACATGCAAGAACAAACAAAGTGAATAATCCTGGAAACACTAAGTTTATTCCAAAACACACACACACACACACACGTCTTCATAGATCAAAACACTTCATATTTTTTGAAGCTTATCTATTCAGTAAAAGCAGAGAGATCATGTGATACACTATACAAAATATATCTAGTGTCAGTATAATACAAACCCTGCTCATTTACATCCACCTCCCTCCCTCCCTCTTTCCCAGTCTCTCTCCCTCCCTCCCCCTCAATCACTCACTCACTCACTCTTCCCCACTCTCTCTCTCTCTCTCTCCTACTCACTCAATCTCTCTTTCCCACTCACTCTCTCTTTTCCTCTCTTACTCTCTCTCCCACTTTTTCCCCCCTCTCTCTCTCTCTCTCTCTCACACACTCACTCACTCTCTCTTCCCCACTCACCCACTCTCTCTCTCTCTCACACACTCACTCACTCTCTCTTCCCCACTCTTCTCCACTCACTCACTCACTCTCTCTCTCTTCCCCACTCACTCTTTCTCTTTCTTTCTCTTCCTCTCACTCACTCCCACTTTTTCCCCACTTGCTCACTCTCTTTTTCCCTCTCTTTCCCACTCATGCTCTCTCTTTCCCACTCTTTCTCTCTCTCTCTCTCTCTCTCTCTCTCTCTCTGTGCCATGTGTGTAATGTGACCTTCCAAACATTTCTAATTTGCATCTCTTTTTAGCTTCATCAGCCATTCCTTTGCTTTTAGTTAGTTAAATGGAAGAACACCACAGAGACAACAGTTTGCTAATATCGATCTTGCTCAAATATCTCTAATATAAAGATCATTTCCTGAGTAATCATCAAGGCCAAATGAGTAAGCTTTGAATTATTTTTTTTTTGTCTGTAGAGAAAACAAGTTTTGTCTGAAAATGTGTCAAATCTAACATTTTACAAATAGGCTAATTTGAGGGGTTTTGAAGATTATCAAGTGGTTCAGAATGCTGTTTCTTTCCTTTATCCTGCTGCACCAAATAACAGAAGCAAAAAGGAAAGTCTGTGTCAGCACACCAACACCATCTGTAGACACCATTTTTCTGGAAAGGCAAAAAAAATGACAGTGCCAAAGGATAAAGTGTAACTAAAATAACAACAGAATTCATTGCCTTGGAAGACGAACTGTTTTCTGTTGTCTAGGATATTAAATTTAATAGGTTAATGGAGTACACCGAGACTCTATTCAAGCCTTCCCAAACGTTTTGCAGTCTTGGGATGCCTTTAACTGTAGTTTTGGTTTTCAGCGTGCTGGAAAAACAGTGCTCCTTCATAATTATTGGAACGACCAATTATGTTGTTTTTATTTGTTTTGTTTTTTTCGGTGCACTGAAGGTGTTTGGGTTTTAGATGAAAAGATGGATATGAGACGAGTGACAGGAATTTCAGCTTCATAACAGTTAGATCATGGTACCTTTGTTTAATTTCTAAGTGAACAAAAGTATCGGAACAGATCCTCGTAGGCAAATTAAATTTCTCCTAATATTCTGCTGTATATTACAATAACTGCTTCAATCCAGAAAGCCACTGACTTCATCACAAATGAAGAACGCACCAGTTCGGTGCTTTTCCAGGCTTGTACCACAGCTTCTTTCAGTTGTTTTAGGGTTTTCTCCAGTCTCCTCCTCAGGAGGTGAAATGCTTCTCATTTGAGGTTAAGCTCTGATGATTGACTTAAACCTTCATTTTTGCCCCAGATGAAGTGCTTTGGTGTGCTGGCAGTGTGTTTTGGGACGTCGTCTTGAAGTTCCTGCCAATCAGACTGAATGCATTTCTCTGAAAATAAGCAGAATGTTTTTGTAGACTTCTGAATACATTCTGCTGCTACCATCATGTTACATCATCATTAAAGATTAGTGAGAATGTTCCAGGAGCAGCCATGCAAGCCCAAACCATGATACTACCTCTGCTATGTTTCACAGATGAGTGATCCAGTCTTGAATCATGATCAGATCCTTTCTTTCTCCACACTTTGGCCTTTCCATCGCTTTGATAGAGGTCTTGGTTCCAGAATCTCTATTTCTTTGTGAATTTCAACTTGGCCTACAGTTTCTTACTACTGCTGAGTGGTCTCTATATTTCTGCTCCCAAAGTCAAATGTCAAATGGTTATGGTGTATTGTGATACCCTCACCCCTGCTCTGTGGAGGTTATGGGTGAGGTCACTGACTGGTTTTGGGGTTTTTCTTCACAGACCTTGCATGACAATGTTTACACGTCATCTCCTGCTGGTGTTTTCCTCTGCTGTGACCTGTTCCATACCTGGTTTTCAGTACATGAGTGATCTCTTTCTTCTTCAGGACACTGCTGTATTGGTTATGTCCAGTGCTTGTGCATGGTCTCTTAGCGACTTTTCAGGTTTAAGATTTTGCTCTTCTTCCATAGACAGCTCTCTGGTCTTCATGTTGGTTTATCCTTATTAACAACAAATGCACTTTTGACAGGTGAAACCCAGTAGACATTCAGAATAATTCATTGCAATCTAACAGAATATACCTGGATAACAGGGAGCACCAGTCAGTCATGTGTTCCAATATTTTTTGATCACTTGAAAAATGGGTGGATTTAAACAAAAAGTGCCACGTTCCAAGTTGTTTAATGTGGTTAGATGCAAATATCCGTAAATGAAGGCTGTAAATCTGATCTCTCTGCTCATATGCAAACACAAATGTCTTTAGCATATACCAAAAACAAAAAGCACTGTGCTTGCCATTCCAATACATTCGGAGGAGACTGTACCCTCTACCCACTGTGCTAGCAAAGTATGTAGAGCGGTGGTTTTAAAAGACTATTAGCTAAAGTGGAAGTGCTGAGTGCCAGGCACATATTGCTTTCTGTTAATGAGGAGCTCCTATTCTCAATCATAATGCAACTTAAAGCAGCTAATGGCGTAGTCTATTAGCGCTTAATGGCATAGAGATCTATTAACATTCGAAGGCTGTGTCCTTGCTCTAATGCAGCGCTGCTTAAATGCTCAAATATCCACTGACTAGCTGCATGGAGCAAACATCTGTTCCTGGGCATTAGGGATAGGCATCTCCAGGAACAGTGTGTGTGAATCACTGCTTTTCTGATGCCAAATGGAGCCTGTGCATCTCACAAAGTCAGTCAGAATGTATTTGACTTTCACATTTCATTTACTTAAGACTACAACAACAAAACAAAACTGCCTACAGGGACATAATCCAACCTACTTAGAACAGTTTTAAATCGGGTGCGATTGAGTGAGTATGTGAAGTCTGTACTATTTGCTGCAGTGCAGAATATTTCAGCATGTCCCTGTAGCAGAGATTTAGGCAGGGCCCATATCACTGAGGGACCGTGCACACAGTCGCTCTGCAGACGGAGGATTATCAACTCTGGCAGCATTCCCTCCGAGGACTTCCTCTCACCCCGGCGCTTTAAGCGAACCGCGTACATCCAATAACGGCAGCAAAGTGCCGCTCAGATGGAAAATATAACAGGAGGCTTTTCCATTCAGAGTTCATTCAGCTTTAAGAATATGAAAGAAAAGCGTTAGTGAAAGGGGTGAACGAGTACGGCGACTCCCGTCTATGCTCTGCCATGTTTTCAGCAGGCTGTCTATACATCGACAGTGCCATCTGTTCCTCGTATTCATACGGGAGAACTGGGAATGCGAGCAATGCCATGGAAACTATTATCACGCACGGTACGAGGGATTAGGACAGAAAGAACAGACAGAATGGGGCCGGAACAGATGGAGGTCGAGACGAGCAGGAACAGAAGAAACGGCCAGGTGTAGCGTCCAACAAGTCTTGAGACAGGGACAAGGACTAAAACATTTGTAGACGCAATGATTAATAATGACAAAACAATAAAGGCAACTTTCATCAAATATACTACACCAAACTGCACTATATCCTGAGATCTACATTTACATTGTCCAGAGCGACATACAAAAGTGCTTTGAAGTCTCTATCGGTGAATACATCAACACTGGTTCACTAGGTCACAGACTAAGGATATCATCAGACTAAAACTTTGTTGAGAGGAAATGTAGAACAATTTTTTTAAACACATAAAGCAAACAAAGCGCTAGTTAAAGTGTTTCAGGAAGAGGTAGGTCTTCACCCGTCGTTTGAAGATAGCCAGTGAGTCAGCTGTCAGGACATCTAGGGGAAGTTCATTCCACCAACTCGGTGGAATATCAGAAGAGAGTCTTGATGTATAATAACATTGTACCCTTGAGAGATGGTGGGACCGGTTGAGCAGTGCTAGTAGATCTAAGGTAGCGTGGTGGAGAGCGTGGACTGATCAATTCATTTTCTAGCAGTCTATGTAACTATCTAATTAACAGAAGGGTAGTGGTGGTTATAAAGCATAAACCAGGAATGCTGGGTGTAAGGTGGGCACCGTGCACACACACACACCATTAAACCAGGAGCAATCCAATCTTCATCAATCCACTTAACTGGCATGTTTTTAGAAGGTGGGAGGTGGAAACCTGTGTAGAAAACATGGACAGGAACTCCACAGACACCTCAGGATAGATCTAGGAGGCTGTGAGCCAACACTGGTGCCCAAGTAACACTTATGGGGCCATTTAAAATGCTGTGATTGGTTGCAACGCCACTGAAGCCATCACCATAATCACTAGCTCTAATCTCAATAAGTAATCTAATAGTGATGCTCCAGGCTGAATGCATCTAATTGAACTTCAATACAAAATAACAGAATACACTGTGTTTACAAGCAATGAAAAAAACCCTTTCAGATTGCTGATACTCTGTACCGGATCAGTGTGTCCCCTGCTTGTTTTGATGTTAGTGAAAGCAAAGCAGCCAGAAAAAGGAGGGAGGGAGAGAGAGCGAGAGAACAGAACTGCATGGGGACACCCAAAGCAAAAAACAAGGCTGACTCATCCACGTGACTGTGCCATGACTCCAAGAGCAAATCTGTTTTACATATTTACACACGTGCTGTTATCACAAGTTGCATGACCCAAAAGAAAGAGTGCAAGCGGTTGTTAAGTATTTGAGAATGCGCAACAAGGAATGGCGTGCTGTTATAGGAAAATAATCAACGATGGCTTGGTGTATGGACCCATAACTTCCCATAACGTTTCATTGCTCTTATATCACACCACATCAAACTAATTCTGCATTTACAGTTGAATTGTCCTTGGTACAGCTATAAATATTTGTTCTCAACAACCTCTTTTAAGTTAATTTAAGCAAAAATGCAGCTTATGTTGCTGAGAAACTGGAAAGCCTGAAAAGATAAAGCTACGGCTTTCCTTTGGCCCCGATATCGGACAAACCTTCCATAAATGGTATATAAATATATTTTTAAATCTGATTACGTGGAGTAGCTCCTAAGACAAATATCTCCAACAGAAAAACCCTGTTGTCAGGAGATCACAAGTTCAAACACCAATATAAGGAGCCAGAGGAGCAAATAAAATGGCCGTGCGGTCAGACTGTAAAGAACAGCATACTCAGTTGACACCAGCGAGTCATGTGGATCTGTGAGTTTGTGTATGAGGAAGAGGGCAGAGTGTTTCCTCAGAGTGTGTTCAGCAGCCTGTAGTGATCCGGCTCTTGTCCTTTATCCTCCCTGGTTGGTATCTGACTGTTATATGATGGAGGAGAGCGGGAGGATGGTTGGGAATTGGTAGGTGAGCAAATTCGAGAGAAAACTGAGTGGATGGGGGAAATAATATCAGTGGTGCACCTTCTGACCACATCAGAACCAAGCATTCAGCAGCATGCATGGCGTATAAAATCATGATCCCGGATACAGCACTGTGATTCAAAAAACAAAACAAAAAAGGGAGTCTGCCAAATTTCACCCTCTGACTGCTCATCTGAAACACTGGCTCTGTGAAAGGCGAGTCATTGTGGTCTCCCTGCATGCCAGTGAAAGATAAGCCACCTGCTAACAAGGATAAGGACCTGACAGACTGCACACAGGAGAAACCAAATACCACCATATGGAACTCAAAACCGACTAAAAAAAAAGACTCTACAGAGTGACTAAGCACCAAAACCATCATGGAGAATCACGGAAAAAAATAATACGCAAAAGCCTTCCAGGGAACATCTGTTTAGTGTGTACCGACACCAAAAATTAAAATACTTGAAGCCACAATGCAGCGCGCAATCGATCCGGACTTTCAACCACAGACGCTGAGAAAATGACATTATCTGTATTGGTTGTACCACAAAAAGTAGCGTGGCTAGACAGGACCTGAGTGAAGCCAAGCTAGCCTGAACCACAATCTGAATACGTCCTGCATGATATAGTCCCACTATTTAAGTGGATTTTGAAGTGCTAACATTGCTAACAGGAAAATTATAGCAGGCAAAACTGAATTTTACCACAAAAAAACCTAGTATATATTTGCTATTTTTTCCAAACGTGTGCCAAGCAACAGTAAAAAAAAAAAAAAAACAGAGAGGCAAATACCCGGTGCGAGCATTACTTATTAATGAACCTATTTTTAAAGAGAGACCACAGTCCCGCCCACTTGTTTACTGTCGACTCACAAGATGGAGGCTCACGAATTCACAGAATCCAAAGTTCACCTGTGTAAGACCTGTGCCCTTTCCCCTTCAGTGAGTTGGTATTTCTCCTGGAGGAACTTGAATTAGTGTTTACTTTTTTTTTTGTGTTCAGCTGATTCCCATACAGCTGGACCGTAAATATTGGCGCCCCTGTTTTGTCCTAATCCTCAGTGGACTATTAGCCTACATGCCCTGGATAGTTGACGGTATCACCCATAGTGCACTGTAAAATCCTGTCTGAACCGGTTTCTGAACCAAATACCACACTGCATAGAGATATAAAGTCAGATCTGCTATGGAATTCAAACTGTATTTAGCAACTACCGGTATTTAACAGTGTTGTGTCAATTTCATACGTCTGTATTTCTATGGTTTGCTTGGTTATTTATAACATTCAATTGTTTATCCACAAGCAGGTCAGGAAACTATGTTTCCGGGAACAGTCTTTAAATAAGTTAACGGAGGCTGGTGTCTGCCCCCACGGCTGCCCCATGCGGTGCTCTTCTACATTCTACACACAACAGTCGAAATAGTAAACAGTTAACTTAGCGAGGAGTGAGGGAGTGATATTAGACACAGCATGCTGGAGCCAGCCATGTGATCTAAAGCAATAAATCATTGAAGATGATGTAATATGACAAGCTTGTTTTTTTCCTCCCTTATTACTAGGATGAGGATGAGGATGAGGATGAGTCATTTGAGCGGAGCACCATCCAAATCACCAGACATCTTTATCCCCTCATCTGTTTGGGTTTCGTTCATTTTGTAGAATTCTAACATTTTTCATCATGACTCACTGAGGGTTTAATTTCACTATGTTTAGCTCTGAGAATGAGAAGACAGAATATGAGCGTTAGAAAGGACTGCTTGTTGTAAATATAAAACAAGTAGGGTAATTTAATATATATATATATATATATATATATATATCAGGAGAGATCCAGAGATTGTGTGTGTATCTATTTCCATAGCTATCATTTACATTATTAATATTAATATTAGAAATAAAAATGTTTAAGAATGTCCTTGCTATAAGGTGGCTTACAGCCTTGCTGGTCAGATGTCTGGTGTGAAGGCAATGTTCTTCACCCTGAGATATATTTAAACAATTCATTTCTCACATTTATATCTGTATATATTTTGATTTAAACCAGAATCTTGTCCTCAGCAGCTAGCGTTGCCACATACTAAGGGGAAAAAAAACAAAACAAAATGTAATGATACCAAAAGTAATAAAACGAACGTAAGTCATGAAGAAACCTGCTGTGAAAAGCCTCAGAGTTGGATGTTGACTTGGCTGCGTTTTTCCTGGACAGGCAACGCAATCATTACTGATGTCAACTACAACGTCTGGATCAACAACTGCTGCAACAAATCAGCAAGCTCTCTGGCATGTAAGGTTTCTGTGTTCATATTTAACTTTGTTATACTGGCCAAGCACAACAACGAAAAAGGTAGTTCCCAAACAAACTTGGAGCAACTCAGCCTGATCCTGAAAGGCGAGGTGTTGGTGGGAAAGAGATCGGAGTGTGAAGCTGGATGAGAATTAAATATCAGTAGAATCAGTGTGATATCCACATCAGCCCTCAGCCACACGAACAAGTCTGTTTACAAATTGTCACGGTAACCTAGTTCTTCCTGATTATGCTAGTTTCCTCCTTTCCTAGTAATTCTTTCTGCATTTTAGTCATCAAGCAGTTCCTGATTTCTTGATCAGAGAAATTAACGCAAATTCCAGCATATTCTGAGGAGCTAGCAATGTTTCCGCAGATTTTGGCCAAGATACGTCATGTGACATATACAAACATCACCACAACATGAGCAGAGCTATCACAGAAAGTCATTACATACGTGTCTGCACTGATAGGAGAAGAATCTCGTGATTGCAATTTCACCAATTCAAGCAGTTTTCTACAACAGAAGCAATCAAAAATTTGCATTATAAATTTTTGGGAGAAAAAAAATCAAGTCAAAACTGGAACATGGAAATCTGCAAAATCGTGGAGGGACTGACCAAATCCAAATGAAAACCATTCTAGTTAGATTTTAGAAAAGGATTACTTTCTACATTATGTAATAAATGAATGCCTTTATTATAATACAGCCTTCATCTTTTCTTATTTCTCACTGTCTTTTAATATGTTCTAGTCTTCGTAGTTTTTGATCTGTTTTTAAAACGGGCGATTGTCATCTCTCGAGGATCAGCGCTGAGTAAGTGTTAGACGTCACTGATATTTGATTGCGATTACAACATTAGGGAGTAATCACAGCTACAGTGGTCTTGTAGTTTAAGTTCCACCCAGTGAACCTTTAAGTCAATAATTTTTCATGAACTGCACCATAACGTCAGCAAGGTGTTTAATATAGCATTCACATTTTAGTCATGTGACAGTTTAAGGAAATAAAACTATTTTTGTGAAGTGAGATATGTATTCTGATATATATTTCTTTATAAACGTTAACTAAACTGTCGTTTGCTTCAACGTCACCAGCGTGTGATAAAGAGTAAAATTTACTACTGTTGAGAAAAATCTACTACTCTGAAAAAAGCTTGAATAATATTTCTGCATCTGCCCATCCTTATTTCACTTCAATTCTTCTTCGTCTACCTCTAGCAAATACAAGCTCTGCCACTGAAGGATAAATCCAGCTTTATCACAGCAGTGACAGAAAGGGACACCAAACCCAGGTCCAAGCCTGCTGGCAGATGGGCAGTGGCCCCATCGCACTGCTCAGACAGTGTGGAAAAAGGGCCCTGTGCTTTTGTCCTTACAGGTCAGGTGTGTACTGGCCCATGTGAAAGTAGGTTAATCTCTTCTCTGCCTCGTTCCCTCCACACTTCTGGAATCGCTTCTCAGGGGAATAACCTCTTCCTGCCTGTTACACAAGCTGTCAAGTTATTCTTAGAGCATCACAAATCTCAACTCCTCAAAGCACTTTCTGTGAAAACCGACACGACTTTCTATGCAAGTGTTCTGCTCTTTGTGTAACAGTGACGTCCAAGCGTCGTTCCCAAGACTAATCTTCCATTCAATAAACTGAGCAAAGAATTTAGAGCAACTGAAATGATATAAATGTATAAAAAAAAGGAGCCATGATACAGTAACCTTAAAGAAAACAGTGTTTAGATCAGGAAAGAGAAAGAATAAAGGCTACATGCGGGTTTTCCCCAGTCTCCCTGCCACTTTCCAATCACATGCTCATGAATAAACATAACATGCAGGCAACTAGGTCATGGAAACCACTGGCCCATCTGTCTTCATTTAGTTTCTACTGCATTTGCTGTTATTGACTAATGAACTGAGGAAGATCTCGTTACAACAAAACTTGTACGCAAGGTTGCATCCCGAAAAAAATACAGCTTTTAACCCTAGCAATGCCAGGTTAATGTATACAAACCCAAACACACCTACAGAACAGGTAGAGATCATAATTCAATTTCCCATAATAGAAAAACAAAACAAAAAAATGACCAGGGACTAGGATAGGTCCTGAAACATACCGTGAGCAAGCCAAGAGTTTTGGTGTTGCCTCGTCAACAATGAAACCTGACCTTTCAAGAAACAGGTTATGGTTGAAGAATAATTATAGTTCTTACCATAGGTTAAGGTTTAATCTATGGCCCTATCTGAAAACACCTCCCTGAAAAGGAACAACCCTCAGCCATCCGAAGAACAAATGGAAATAAATTTATTAAAAAAAGATCTTTGGCTTGTTCCTTTGCGGAAATCTCTACATGGCAACCTAAAATACAGTGTTTATCAGAAAAAAGTTTCAATATACGAATCTAGAAAATTCAACAATTTGTTCTATGAGTCTAGAGTTTATATCAAATCAAACACGGCTTGGACTGAACCTGAATTTAATCCCAAGGCCTACGTTGAGAGGTTTTTGTACAATCAGAAAATACAGGTTACTTCCGTCACACATTCGGACTATACCACGGATGATCTAGATCGATTTTATGAAAAGATTTATAAAGCAAATGAATCAGGAAAAGAATCAAACTGATCAGAATTGATTATAAAGGACAGGTGTCGAAATAATTCAGCAATTTATATGTTTAAACATAAGGTGGTCTGACTGAACTTAAACAGTCACATTGATCAGAAGGTAATAAACTGAACCTTGTCGTTGTTGTAGATTTGCATCATGCTTTATGAGATCTACACACTAGTTTGTACTACGGATCAAAAGACGAGTATGAGACTGATGTACAGTAACATCTGCTTTAATTTCTAACTCTGAGTTGTCCATCATTCGGTGGACTAAACACAACAACTCACCTGAGCATACATCTAGAGACAAATGTACTATCATCTTCATCATCTTTTTTTTTTTTACATTTTAAATTGTATTCAGTTATAACAAAACATGATCCTCAATGAAGCACCAAACCTATAATGCCTAGATGTTGCTCATCATCCTGCTCATATCTGAACCATCACCAAAAATAAAATAAAATAAATCCAGGCAGGATCAGAGCTCATGGAGTTTTGTTCCTCAACATGGCGGTGGGAATAATAAACCTGAGCAACAACAGTACAGCAGCCTTTTACCCTGAGCTGACAAACCGTTATTCCAGTGGAGGCGATCATCTAGCGCGCGCACACACACACACACACACACACACACACACACACTGCAGGCTTTAATTCCTTTAATATGTGTAGCTCATCAACAAATAAAGGACACACCCTCCACTCCATCCGCATCAAAAAAAAAATTTATTTGGAAACGCACACAGAACCGGAAATCTGACTGGACCGTGTGTGTTTGATTGGTCAGTCCCTCTGCATGCATGCCGGACCTCATCAGTGTGTGTTGCACCAGCAAATGCTTTGTATCCCCAAGCTTTTACAGCGAGACTCGTGTGTTTTAGGCGCCAGCATTAGTAGTCTAACCCGGCTTTCTTCATCATTTCCCCTTACAGCAGTAAGGAGGCACATTAATGAGGATGCGCGAGGCCCTTACCTCCTCCAGCACGCTGACCGTGTTCCTGCAGCTCTGTAAGCGGGTGGTGAAACTCGAGGTGGTCGGGGAGTTGTAATCCTCCGTGGTCTCCGACAGAAATTCGGACACCGAGATCTGGTCCGGCATCCTTGCGCACGCGTAAAGACGGAGGAGACAATTTTATATCAGAGATGCAGCACCATTAATTATCACAGACAAGCTGGTTACGGCACCACGGCGGACCCAAACCCCGGCTTTATCCTCGGATGCGTGTGTGCGCGCGCGTGTGTGTGTGTGTGTGTGTGTGTGCTCCGTCCTCAGGGAGGGTCGGTCGATCCGCATGTGATTTCCACCTCCTTCCCTTTCTCCTTCTCTCCTTCTCTCTCTCTCTGCTCTGATCGCTCTCTTGTATCTGAGTCTAATCAGAAACGACGGGACGCTTCAGACATTCCACAAACCGCCGATACAATGAGCTAACAATCCCGTCTTTGGTATTGTTATTTTTTTAAAATAAATAAATATATATATATATTTATATAGTGATCAGTATTTCAATGGCCCGTGTAGCGGTTTCATTCTGTTTTCTCCCCCCTTTCTCTTTTCCTCCGCTTTCCTCTCCGTCCGCTCTCTCTGACATGAGCGCATGCACGGAGCTGGAGCCCCGCCCACCGCGGAAAGAAGGAAACCGTCCGCGCATGCGCCGCCGCCTTCATACTCACTTGTACTACCGAGTATGTCATAGTATTTCTTGTACACTTTCAGGACGACACAAAAACTAGTGCTTGGATGTAGCCGTACTCTCTGCCGATGAAGAACTTAAACTACGTTCGACAACAAGCTTTGTTCATTTACTGCATGTTTATCTGCCTGTCTCGCTCGTGTAAACAGCTGCACGTGCACTAAAATGATAAGCCACTGATGACTGCATTAGATTCATCTCATTGCTCAGACACAGTGACATAATAATAATAATAATAATAATAATAATAATAATCATCATCATCATCATCATCATCATCATGACTAATTATGTAATCATATTACAAAGTAATGCATGTAAACAGACATACACAGGCTAATAGAAACACACCAAAAATAATAATAACGCATCGCTTTATTTCTAAAGAATTGTGATTTTCTTTTGGTCCTATACTGGACCAATCACAGCCCCAGTATCCTCCAGGTTTACGATTGCATGCACAGGAGATCTGCAGGCTTTTCTGCAAAATGGCGCAAGAGTCTCAAATTTCATTAAATTCCTGCTTTTTTTATATCTGAAAAGACTTATTCTATTCTATTCGAGCAGCTAGACTAATCTGAATAGGCTTAGATGTTATGTGTTACAGATGTTCAACTCACCGGCTCCATAAGGAGTCTCTGGAAGAAAAGCTGGACAAGCGTGAGGATGAGGCCCTCATGACTTTAGTGGTCACCTCAATAAAAGTGCCTGGGATCAGATAGATAGCAAGTTATTTGAGCCTATCGGTGGACAAAAAAAATGTACTGGTCAGTAAAAAGAAAAGACACAAAGAGACAAAAGGTTCTTGAAAACACCGATAACATGTAAGAAAGTTAATAATAACCGGACACTTTGCTTTCTGAAACTTTAAATAACAGTAGCCTACACTAAAACAACTACATATATACATTCATACACATATACAGTCTCTCATCTGTGTAAAAATGTATATAAATATATACATTTCCCACACTAGAGAGAAAACCACGCCTAGTAACTCACCGAGAGCGCCGCGGTTTCACCCCCTGTGAGTAGTAGTTTTATAAGTACGCGTAAATCACAGTGTACATTATCAAACCTCAGCTTTCTCAACGCCACCATATTCACTTCATTTTGCACCACTCATAAAGCAAAAAAAAAGCAGCAATTAATAAAATCCCATAACGGACAGGTCGCGGTTAGGATCCTTTACACAGCCGGAATGTGCGCATTGATCTCCATCTGGAGCTGGCGAGGCGAGCCGCTTGGACAGGAAGCGAGGAAGCCGGCCATGTGGGTCTGAGCTGGGTCGGGAAATGGGGGGGGTTAACACGGACCATGTCCTAAAACACACACATTACCTTACCACTAAATAAACACCGTGTCCTAAAAGCCGCGGGATAAATAAGATCACAACACGGAGTTCTTATTTCAGCCCTAACATGCGTCTGCGTTTTAAGGTATTTTGTTGGACTGCACTATTTTTGGTAAACTTCTTGCAGCAGTGCATGAGCTACAGATTTTCCCTTAGGATTATGTTTACTATTTAAAAAGAAAACACACACATATTTGTAAGCCCTACATTTAGTGGATTTCTGTTTATTAATCGACTCACTGGTGTAAAAAATAACACGTTTGAGACATGGAGCTGCTCGAGTTTAGTGTCCTGTTTAGTTATTGGAAGAACAATACCCCTAAACCCTCAACACCTCAAACCCTGGACTGCACCATTTTGAGTTTTTCTTTAATGCATTTATCCAAAGAAACCTTGAGTCCATGGACTAGGGTGTCTGACCGTCCTAAGATCCAGTTACCAATGACAATATGACCACTCTGAGATCATTTCATCATAAAATGTCATTTTGAGACCCAAAGTAGCCGAGTATGACTTAAGGGGTTTGTTTTAAGTTATGGAGCATGCAACAGAACATACAAGTCTCTAGGATCAATCAGAAAACCCTTTAGTTGAATGCAGGTATACACCGATCAGGCATAACATTATGACAACCTGCCTAATATTGTATTGGTCCCCACCTTTTGCTGCCAAAACAGCCCTGACCTGTCGAGGCAGGGACTCCACTAAATCCCTGAAGGTGTGCTGTGGTATCTGGTACCAAGATGTTAGCAGCGGATCCTTTAAGTCCTCTGAGCTTACAGGACTTAAAGGATACTTTTAATAGATACTGACCACTGTAGACTTGGAACACCCCACAAGAGCTGCAGTTTTGGAGATGCTCTGATCCAGACGTCGAGCCATCACACACACACATACACACACAAATTCATACATAACGTGATTTAGAATAGCCAGTCAACCAACTGGAATGTTTTTGGAATATTGGCGTAAACCAGAGAACTTGGATTAAGTCTACGCAGACATGGACAGTAACTTTAGCTCTGGATCAAGCTGGGCACCTTCGAGCTTTGAAGTAGCAATGCTCCTGCTATGCCAGCTTCCTTGCTATGCTTAATGTCTTTGGATTCATTTGATTTAGCCTTGCCTCTGTGGTAAGGAATATAACACAATACATTATAACTATCCAATATAAAGTGTGGAACATTTACTACACAGGCACATGCAGGTTTTGCTGAAAGAGAGAGTAACATGAACATGTACACACCATTCATTACTGTTTGTTTGTTTTTACCATTTTAAGACAACACACTAGAGAGTAAAAGAGGAAAAAAGTGCAATTTATTTTGGAGAATTTGTCCAAAGACTGAACAAACAAGACCAGACTAGCTTAATATAGCTCTCTGAGCTTTAATGAACTGGTGGACGAAGGCGTACAAACCCAGACGGCTTGGGGTCCACTCTCTATAACCTCTGTTATAAAAGACCGTCTCTCCCACTGTCCACCTCAGACCACTGTTAACATTTCCAAAAAAATAAAATAAAAAAAGAACGAGCAACACAACTTTTAATAACACCTATATAAAGGCAATAAAAATTGCTTCAATAAACACACAAGTAACAGCTCGTTAATAAGAGGTTGTCCAGTTGACTTTAAGCCCATAAATTGGACATATAGAGAAAGAGAAGAGCGGTCACTCTTCTGAGTCCTGCGTCCCTCACTGAGGAGAGACAGACGCATTAGCGTGTGCTGTGTGCTCACAGCTACTCGGCCCCTCCCCTATGGTCAGGAAGGGATGTTGCTGGGGGGCGTGTCCTGCACAGCCCCCTCCCTTTGAGAGGGCGGGGTCATTAGTCTGAATCAGAATCACTGCTGTCCTCCGAGGAGCTGCTCGAGCCATCTGATTGGTCATCATCTTCTTCCTCATCATCCTCGTCATTCTGTAAAACGTGCAGGAAATTGTGTATGGCTAAGGCCAGGACAAGTACAGTGAATGTTTCAAGTAAAATTCAAGCATAATTGGCTTTTCTCCCAAGTATAAATATATATATACACATTTTAATATTTAAAAAAAAATACATTTTAATAATTTAAATATCAGTGACCCTGGAAAAAAAAATTGACATTGAAAGGAAAAGGAAATGAGCAAATTTCTGGAAAGACCTGAATAATATAACAGTTCCTCAAAACACCGCTAGCTAGATAGTCATGATGCTACTTGTCAGTTTGTAATTTATATTAATATCTATCTATAATATTATATTAATATCTATCTTTTAAGCTGCATTTGGCCATTACTCTCCTCACCTGTATATTTAATTTTGTAGTCTTTTTTTTACTGAACAGATAAACCTAAAACTGCTTTTTGGTTTTTACATTAGTCACTCCTATATCAAGCAGACTCGTTTTACACTGCATGCTCTAGGAGCTTACAATACATACAAGAATACATGCATAAATATTTATTAAAATATATATAACTATTTATATAACAGACATTTACACAAAGTTCAACCAAACCTCAAAACTTCACAAATCCAACATTTTAAAGCATTCCTGAGTCTGACCAAGCATTTTGATTTTTATCTACAGTTATCTAAACTAGTTATCAATAGTTTTTTTTCTTTAAAGTTGATTTAATATTAATCAACTGGGTCCTTAATCTTATCCGCAGGAGTCATTAATCTTATCTGCAACGGGCCCGTGTAGCTGCAGGCTTTCATTCCAACTAAGCAGGAGCCAGTCCTGATAATGACTGAAGGCAAAGAAAGATTAAACTCATGGAATCGGTTGTTTGCTCCTGACCGGTTGGAATGAAGACCCCTGAAGTTTTAATCCTCACTTCAAGTGTAGGACTATATCCCCACCTCATCATCTTCGTCATCTTCCTCATCTTCACTATCTGTGGAGGCGGATGACTCGTCATCTTCGTCCTCCGAGTCTGTTGAGTTTGTCTTATCGTCCTCTTCCTCTGAGTCTGAGGTGTCCTGCTGGAAACCACAGAGTCACACTTCTCTCTAATAAGCAGTTATTCTCCTCCTTCTGCATAACATCCATGTTTAAGGTTTTTTTTTTTTAAGGGCATACATTTTGCCATAGCCTTCACTATACTTTAAGAGCACTTGCTTTCTGTTAATGAAACTAATACATTTCTCAACACTATTTCCCTGACGCTGTGGCCTGAGTGGCCCATTGGATTTTTTTTTGACTGTGTTGGGCGAGTGGCCCTGAGAAAGCGGGCGTTACCTTGACCCGGTACGCCATGGAACGTTTGCCCCCCCCGGCCCCCAGCGCTGCAGCTCGGGCACCTACCGCCTTCCCCTTGGTGACACGCACTTTGGCTCCGGGACCTCGCGCCTTTGACGTGCTCCGCCGTTTCTGTGGACACACAGACAGGGGAGAGGAGGGGGGAGGGAGGGGAAGACGAGGAAAGAGAGCAACATGGGGGGAAAAAAAAAAACAAAAAACAAAAAAACACAAAAAAAAAAAACAAGAAAAAAAATAGTTCAAGCTCAAAGCAACAATTAGTAGCTCTGCAAAGCAGCCCATAGAACCATTACTGTCTCAAGTCAGGTTAGTTCCAGCTCACAAGTATACATAGTACTGATTTTAAAAAAAAGTTAATAGCTATTTATAAGATTACAATTCTACAAAACAGTCTATTCTTAGTCTTATACAACACTAAGCTGCTAGCAGCAAAAATAATTTGCCATGCATTGCACTGAAATCCATGCACATTTTTAAAACGTGTATAGCCAACACATTCAGTCCTCAGGGACCCCTGAGTAATCCGCATGTTTATTGTGTTTCAACTCCGAACACACCTGAGCTAGGAAACAGGGGCCGGGGAATGGTAATGGTGGCACAGGTGTGGCACTTTCATTCCTATTAATTCATTCATTTCTCAAATCTGAATCAATAGCGGAGCTGATTTTTTTTTAAAACTAACATATAACAAACAAACCAAACACAAAAATAAATGTCTGAGAGATGTGTAAGACCATGGAGGGAAAAAATTGGTCAGAAATATAGATAAGGAAAAAGGTGCATGAATCTTTTACAGATGTGCAAAGTCACAAAATTATCCAAGCATGTAGAACATCATTTTACAAGCCAAAATACATGTTATGTTTCCTGCAGTGGGTGTAATGAACCACACTGTTGCTGAGGGTTTGCAGATTAGATGCTGCATTTGTAAAAGACGGAGCTGAAGTGAGACGTGGACGGAATGGGGCTCCCTGAGGACTAAATCAGCATGGCTTCTAAAATGACCCACAACAAGTTGCACAATATGGAAGATGTTAATAAGCCAGAGTAAAATACTAATAATGAAATGGCTGAACTGAGACACTCACTGTAGAAGAGAACTCTTTGTACACGGCCCGCTCCTGAGGAGAGAGAGACTGAGAGAGAAAGCAAAAGAGAAAACAGGATCACTGACATCTGCACTTCACTGCTACAAACTGACTTCTGTCGCAGTGTGGGCAAAATGTAATGCGGCACTCGGTGTGTACCTTCACCCAGGCATCCAACTCTGCTTTGTACTCAAGTTGCTGCTCCTCCACCTGCTTCTTGTACTTGTCCTTCTGGCTCTGACTGAGCTTGTGCCAGCGCTTGCCGATCTCCACCATGCGCTCTTTGAGGCTGAAGTGATTGAGCTCGCCATTTGTGAGCAGCTCCTGGGAAAACATCTGATAGCCACTCCTGCATCAAAAGGAGAGAAGAAAGAAGGAGGAGAAGGTCAGATGACGAAGTGAACAGTTCCTCCATAATGGGAAGATCTCAGAGAAGGTATTGGCGTGCAGATTCGTCACTCACACAGGAGGTTTCTTGGGCTCTCCGTCAAACTTTGGCTTCCTCTGACCTTGGCCTGATGGCACCGTCCTCATCTCGACCAGCTCTCTCTGTAAATAAAGCAAAGCAGGATTTCAGGTTGCTTCAGGCATGTTAACTTAATAAAATAAAATTTAATACCAAAGACTACTTTGCAATATCACTGAATGAAAAAATGTCAGATATGTGGAAATCATGAATAGAGTTGACTGGGTATTGAAGGCAGCACAACAACCAAGTCACATTTATATCCAGCGCAATGCAAATACCACATGGGAATAAAGAAACAACAGCTAGAGTTGTGATAGCAGCACCCACTGTTTCACCTCTCCCCTGCTTTACTCTGCGGAAGATCAAGGTTAGGAGATGACCAACATTTTGACATTTCTTCAGTATGGATGAGAAGACAGTGGTCAAAACGTTTGGTCACTGACCACAGTCCGGTACTGAACCTCGTATCGCTTCTGGTCCTCGGCTGCTTTCTTGATCCAGGGGATCTTCTCCTTCTTCTCCATGCTCTTCCAAGTAGCCTCCATGGTGCTCTGAGCTTTCTTCCTGTCATTCTGCAAGGAAATACACTTTTGCATATAAAACAACTGGCTTGTCCATTTGGGCTTTTACATATAAAGGGCATTATCATGGGTAGAGGTATGCAAGTGTCCCGTGTTTAAAGCTACAGAAATAATAAAAAATGAAAAGGGAAATAGAAAAAAACTACAGATAAAGACAGGAGATGAACTGATGAAAATGGATGAATTTTAGTGAAAAACTAAGAGCTATTTCTTTTCAAAGAAAACTTTCACAAAACCGTCATGATAGTATGCATATTCTTTACTGACCGTCAGCACTTTTATCCTTTGTCTGAAACACTCTGAGTAAAGTGAGTTATTCTCACCCTGTATTTGGCCAGGTAGTCACCGATCACGCTCTGTTGCCACATCTCCTCTGCCGTTTTGGGCGTCTCAGGAAGTTGCGCCTTCTTCTTCCCGTCTTTCTTTTCCTTTGGCAGTCCATGGACCCACTGGTCTAACTCAGAGTCTCGACCCCGGTCCTATACCCCAGGGACGTCATCAGATTAAAGTGTCTAAGGCGATCGATGTGTCTAATATGCAATTCAGAAGAGCTACCCATGATGAATAAGTTTGGCAGAGTAGGGTTAACCCTACCTTGGCTGACGGGGATTTAGTGACAAAAGGGCTGCCTGCCCCCACATTGCTCAGCTTGGTGCCTCCCAGCTTCTCCTCCGTCAGGACTCGATCCCTTTCCTCTTCGGGTAGAGTCTGTAGTGAGATGAACCCCCCAAAGAATGCACACAGGCTGCTTAAGAATTAAACTGTTCAATATCTCTGAAGTGCATTGTTCTATCTGTAAAAACAACACTTGAATCCCTACCTCAAGAAACCTCTGGAGGTCAATCTCGTACTGCTTCTTTTTCTGTCGAGGCAAAAAAAGTAGGAGAATTGTGTGAAGTGGTTAGACCAGGACCGCTCAGTTCACGAGTACAGAAGACAGGCTATAACAGTCATCTTTATTATTAGTGGATCAATTTTTCACTGGCGGTCATTGCATGTACAGCTTACCTGTTCACATCGCTTCTGGTACATATCCTTCTCTTTCTGGGTCATCATTTTCCACTGCTTGCTGCACAGCACCATTCTCTCTGTGCTCGGGACGTCCTTCATGTTTACCATCAGCTCGGCGCAGTATAAAGAATATCCATTCCTGCAGAACAAAAGCTGATCACTGTCCCTGCAGGTCACGTTCCTTAGCAACCCGTTCTGCTTAATATGTTCAGATTTCACATTCCAAATGGATACGATTTCAAGTTCTTGTAGTTGCAAGTTCTATCTGATGTTATTTGCCATATTTAATGGATGAAAATGGATATACACTATATTGCCAAAAGTTTTTGGACATCTGCCTTTACATACACGAGTGCCATATGGATTTGTTCCGACATTTGTAGCTATAACAACTCTTCTGGGAAGGCTTTCCACAAGGTGTAGGAGTGTGTTTATGGGAATTTTTGACCATTCCTCTAGAAGCGCATTAGTGAGATCAGGCACTGATGTTGGACGAGAAGGTCTGGCTCACAGTCTCCACGCTAATTCTTCCCAAAGGTGTTCTATGAGGTTGAGCTCAGTTCCTCCACACCAAACTCACTCATCCATGTCTTTATGGAGCTTGCTTTGTGCACTGGTGTGCAGTCATGTTGGAACAGGAAGCGATCACCCCCAAACTGTTCCCACAAAGTCCCAAAATGTCTTGGTATGCTGAAGCATTAAGATTTCCTTTCACTGGAATTAATGGGCCAAACCTAACCACTGAAAAACAACAGCTCAAAGATTTGGAGGGATGTCCCAAAACTTTTGTCAATATAGTGTATGTGAATAAGCTTTTCATCAACAAAACAAATACAAAATATTAATAATATGAACGATAAAATGTCTATCTGCATTAGTTGTAGTGAGGCTCAAAATATTATACATCAAAAGATGAAGTTACAGAATTGCTAGGGAGATCCCTATAAATGATCACGTTTTATAGAAAAGTGGCTTCGTAAGATCAGGGAGATTTTATTACTGGGTGTCATCGCAATTTATTAATTGAAATATTCTTGCAAAAAAAGATTTATTGATGTATTCTGCCAATAGAACCAATAAAACATTTATTTAAAAAAATATAAATAACTATAGTTTTGATTGTAAATCATGGCTTGTGCTCCCTCTACAGGCTTAATATTTAGTTTGGAGAAACCTGTTGCTCCTCCAAGATCTGTAACAAAATGGGGATTTTGCCTCTTTTACATTTGATGGCTCTAAACATCAGTTTTTTACTGCTTCTAAACATAGTAGAGTTAAAAAAAACTTTATCATAATAAAGATTTATTACAGACAGCAGCGAGAACAGAGCAAAACTGAGCGTTACAGATAGCACTTTCAGTGTTTTCTGTCTAGTTTATATCTCAATGGACTACATGGAGTGGAGCTGTATCTCCAACCTATGAGAGGAAAATTGTCCAAAGGGACAATTTTATTATATTTCTTTAAAGGTGTTTTTGTATTGGGACAATACCACAGCATGATAAAAGCTTCAAAGACAGGACGTCTGTTGTTGTGAGTACACGATCACCTCCTTAGTCCAAATAATCAATGGAGGCTGGTTGAGACACGGCACAGAAGATATGCACAAACATATCTCATGCATAATCGCTTGCACCAGTGCTCAGCAACTCTATTATTAAAACCTTAGAAATAGTCAATCATTTAGTAAGAATATTGACTTTAAACACTAAAATCTGTTCAAGTCAATCCTGCCTAATACAGACGAGTGAAAATGTTTGGACATTGTGAGAACTGACTTGGTTTATAATCAGTCATGTATAGTTTTTCTCCTTATCCAAACAAAGATAAGCCTATATTTATTATTCCTGCAGTAAACCATGGAACTCTGCTTAATTTTCAGTTCAGATATAGTTTCTTTTTCTTTTGGCTTCTTGTTCCTTGTAAATTCTAGTTTGGTAGACACAACATTAACACCTAAACCTATATGCAAGTATAATATGAAGTAAAAACCTCTTTTCTCCATGTCTTAGTACAGTGTCAGTGTTTTTATAAATGTTTGTTTTTTCCACTGATGAGGGACAGCGTAATTCCATTCCACTTGGACTCCCTGCCTCGTGTCTGGATTGAAACTGTTGTGCCGCTCACGACTCACGTATATTTGTATTTAATGTCGACATTAATAGAAATCTGTCCCTCTACGCTAATCAGACACTGGTTCCCTCCTCTACACACGCACTTAAGGCCTTCCAAGCGAGTACACTTTTCAAATCTGCAGAAAATAGTGACATTAGCAGACATCAAGGTTGGGACATGTTCTTTAAGCTAGCAGACAACACCTACGGTGGTGGTTTAGTGGGCCGTCCATCAAATTTGTCCTTGAGCTGCCGCTCGGCTTTGGTCAGGACGGACTTGACGTGTTCTTCGGAGTTTGCGTCGGGGTGTGCTTCGTGGTACGCCCTCATGCTGTCCTGAAAGGCAAATACAGAAACATGCAAGCAGTTCTACTTCAATAACTTCGATCTTTATTGTGGTGTAAAGTACCTCGTAGTTCTTCTGCAGCTCCAGTGCTTTGCTGATCCATTTCAGTCGCTTTTTGTCCGAGAGCTGAGACCACTGACGCCGTAAAGCTTCTTTCAGTTCCTTTTGGCTTACCTAGGAATAAGAAACAACAGGGTTATATTCTGGTTATATAACTATTTCATAAAACGAGAACACTTAAACATACCCACCTCTGGGTGAAGCTTCATAAAGGTTTTCTTTTCATGGTTGTACCACAGCTGCTGAGGGGTTTTGGGCTTCTCTGGGAGGTCTGACTTCTTCCGTTCTTCTATCAGCTCGGGATGGTCTTCTCTAACAAAAAACACGTGTGTTGGTTTAAGAGAAGGCTTTTAAAACACTGTTATTTCAAAAGCGAGAGAAGGGGGCACTTACTTGAACCGTGCCATGTTTTTCTCAAAGGACTCCTTCTCCCTCTGGAATTCCTGAATGTATTTAAGCTAAACAGAGGAGCATATCTTTACAACACAATGCAAAACAAAAAGAAAAGCAACATTAACATACCAAGTGCTTTACAAAACTGAAAAACAAATCCAGTCATGTGTTCCTTCGGTGCACTCACCTTTTTCTTTTCGGGGAGCTCTTTGTATTTTTTGGAGAGGATCTTCGTTAGATCCAGGTTGCTCATCTCTGGATGGATTTTTGCATACTTGGCTCTTTTCTCCATAAAGAAACGAAAGTAGGGTGTGAGGGGCTTCTTCGGGAAGTCTGGATGTGTCTGTGGAGAAGGTCAAATAAACGAGTTGTACTAGGAAACAATTTGCATTCAATACACTGTAATGAGATTGTGAGGGAAGTCATCTTGACAACTCTTAGCATTTTGTTGGGAATCTTGGTGAAAAGCATCAAAACCTGTAATAACATACAGTATTTAGTACAATAACATTACCTTTAGTTTCTTTCCTTTATACGGGTTCTTCACATACTCTATTGCGTCGACAATGAGCTCCGTCATTGTCCTGTACTTCCGAACCTACGAGGAAAAAACGATTTTGTCACAACTCTGTGCTGAAGCTATCATATAAACATAGAAAAATGTTCTGTAAAACATTTGGGAACATTTATGCTGATTAAATATCTTTAAAAAACATTTCTTAACCAGTCTTTACCATTCTACACACACACACACTCGTCTGGTTAGTTGGCTCACCTCTGTGGAAACCTTCTGCCATTTCTGCTTACACATATCCCCGGTAAAGTTTCCAAAGCCCACTTTCTCCCAGTCAAAATGAGACTCTGTGGTCTTGTATTTCAAAGAGTCTGCATCAGGCAACAGACTCCTGATCCTCTCTAGCAGTGTCAGACAGTCCTCCTTACTCCACACATCACCATCTAACACAATCACACACAACAGAATATTAATATGTACTTGCTGTGTTCACAAGGAAGTTTTCCCCCCCAACAAAACAGTTTCCTCATAATGACTCTTATGTATTAAAGCTGGTTTGTGGGTAGACATAGCATACAGAGGCACACAGAGAGACTGTATCAAGAAGAAAACGATTTCTACGTAGCATAATTTGGGTCTCAGAAGTCTATAAATCACACAGATTTGCATGTATTTGTTTGGCAGTTGTGTTATTCAAACAGACTTAAAAACGGACAGAATGCGGTCTAGGTCAACAGTGTCAAAGTACCTCAAGACTACAAAATCTGACAAAAGGACATGGGCAAGGACAGGGTAGTTGCAGTAAAAGCACAGAGATTGCGGCATGCCTACCTGGTTCTAGTTTGATTCGCCCAGTCTGGGTGCCAGCCACGCTGCTGCTGCCATTCATGACTACACAGTCAAGGTGGCTCTGACCCGACCTGCAGGAATACAAACCCTCAAACCTGAGTGCAAAGAAACATAACAAATCATTATAAAACATGCAAGTGGTTAAAACTGCCACATTACACTAAAGACATGTTACACTTCACACCAAACTCCCATACCCTGTACCAGTTTCGTGTGGGTTTCCAAAAAAATGGCAGACTGGCCATGTTAAATTTATCCCTAGGTGGGTGTGTGTGTGTGCATGATGCCCTGTGACAGACTCCCAACCTTCCAAGAATACCTCTATGATCCTGAGTGCTTACTGAAGATGATGAATTCATAGAGATATTTTCTTTACACAGAAGCTGAATGAGCTCCAGCTGTTTGTTCCTGTGCCCTGTGTAAGTGTTATTAATTTGACCATTCGTGTTTTGTCCTTGTAAATGTCTACAATCATGCCAATTTCGTGAACTGGTGTGTTAAAACATGACATGGTTTAGATGATACACTGGGCACGGAGCATCAGAGGTCCAGCCTCCGGGTCAGATGATGTCCGATGGGAGTCTGCATGTATCTGGTGTAAAGAAAGTATCTGGTGCAGGAGGATGGAGCGCGCGCGCACACACACACACACACACACACACCACAACTTATGGACGAGTGGAAAAGCACCATCTTGGACGTATTTTAAAATCGTGCTTCTGGGAAACCTACATAAAAACATCTACAAAGCCTGGTGGAGAAAATGACTGAGGCGCAACGTCTCGGGTTGGATTCGTGGATTTTAACCCATAAACTCTAAGACTCTTTTTTAGCTGATTTTAAAAAGCCAACATTTTTGGAAACTATTTTTGGGCAAACAACGTCCATAGTTATACTGAGGAGCGAGGAATGACCCAGTCATGGTGGTGCGACTTCTCTACCTGGTGTCGGGAAGAGACAGCAGGCTACTTTAGCTATCTGTTTAACCCTAGTTTGGTTGCTAAAAATGCAGTAAATTATACTAAACATTCAAAAGTTTGGACATTTTGTCCGACATGTTGGCGTTTTTTGACGAAAAACTCAACAGCTTTTTATATTTTTTTTTTCCAATAATAAAGCAGGCTAGCTAGCACTAGCTAGCTCGGGCGAAGTTATGCCTGTTAAGTTGCACCTTATTTCCAAACAGTACAATTGCTAGTCAGGTTTCTGATGTTAATCCAGTTTATATGCATTACCAAAAAATGAGTACAGTTGCGAATATTTGTAGTTTAGTTCGGGTTGGTCAGGGCCCGTGTTCCCACCCGCCCTCCGCGAGCAGTGGCGCCGCGTTCCCCGGTGTCCTGGTGTCTCATTCCGCCTGCACAAGCTGAACCGAGCCAAAACACCTCAGATCCCAGGCGGAACCTTTTCATCCATTAACACCAACACTCTGATTATTATTAAGAATTATTCGCGTTTACGTTTCGAAAAACAGCCCAAACTATTCTCAGCAAGTCCGATAAAGTGAAATGTTAAAAATTGAAGTCACAACATCGCAAGCGGCCGTTTTAAAGGATTTTTTCTCATGTTCATCGTGTCCGAAGCCGCTTCTCCGCAGTGGAAGGATCCATATCAGGATCCATTTTATATATATATATATATATATATATATATGCTCTTCATTTCGTGCGGCGGTACCGACCATTGTCTGCACTCGAGCCCAGTAATGGCGCCGTGATTCCGGGAGGAGTCAGTACACAGCTTCCGCTGGCAACAACGCCTCGGGTAGCCCGCAGAAAACGCCACAAATATTTCTTTACACCAACAAGAATATCGAAAACAAATAATCCACGACTGTTCACACACCTTTATGTTTCCTTGCGCGTGCTGCATCTGCTGTAGTAGTATTAGGAGTAGCAACGCGCGCAACATTAAGAAAATAAACCGATTTTGTGGAGGGAAAAAACAACAACAAAAAAAAAACAAAAATGGATTTAATGATTTACAAATGTGGGTCAAATTAAAAACATATGTGAACATATGGTGTTTTTTTAGAATGACTCCTAAAGCCAGGCTTCGATAAATCCCAATATATAGTGTTATATTTATAATAAACCGAGTGCGAGCGGGCCCTTGAGCCTTTCTTCGCCCCGGAGTCTTCACTGCAGAGCCGCCATGAATGTTACAAAGACTCGGGGACGCGCCGTCTAAAAATGGGAGAAAACAGCACGAAAATCATCGAATGACTCACCTTTTTTTACAACACTTATTGCCAGATCCTCTTTGCAATCGATATGCCGTTCGACTTATGTGCAGTTAATGTTTATTAAGTATAATATGCGTCGATTTTTTTTAGCCGTAAACCCCGGGGAGTCAAGTCGAAACGGATCCGACAAAAGGAGCGTCTCGTTCGGTATGAAACTCCGCCCAGCGCCGCAGGGGGAGGAACTCTGGGGAAAAAACATACGAGGCAGAAAGGCGGACTTTGAGACTTTGAGAAAATATAAATTGTGCTTTGATTTTTACACAATTGGTTTTTTTTCCAAGCGCAGGTAGTAAATGTTTAATGTTTATTTACGTTTTTAGCTTCTTGCACATACACCAGACTTCCACTTTACTGCTAACTGTAGCTGCACCACACACACACAGCAGACTGTGTTTAATATTCTGAACTCTTTTCGAATGGGATTGATTTTATTGCACAAAACAAGTCGGTAATTATCCAAGCCTGACATCAGTATTACTCTTTTATTCGTCTTCAGGAACTAACCCGAGTCTCTGAGCCCAGTTCCATATAAACAGCGGATATAGTGAAGGTGAAGTGTTAGCTGAGCTCGTGCGCTGCGCGTGCTGATAGTGAAGGTAAAGTGAGTGTTCGCTGAGCTCGTGCGCTCAAAACAAGCATCCATTAACGTGTTAAATCCATGTCGGTGTGTAATTCCTTGGTTTTTAGAGGACATGCGTGTGGCTCGCAGAGTGTGTGTGCCGTTAATGTGGTGGTGTGAAGCGCTGAGGAAGAAGAGGATGTGGAGACGCCATGGACCAGCACCGGAGCCAAACATCCCCGAGCATGAAGCATCAGAGCTCCGTCCCAAAATACACTCTCTCTCTCCTGCTAAAGTCTTGTTCTGATGTGCTCGCTGCCACCATGATGACCACCGTCTCATCTCTGACTTCAATCACATCAGGCAAAAAAAAGAAAAAAAGTCACTTTAAGTGAAGAAGCTACTGAACTATCACTTCGAGCATCAGTGACTTCCAGCTCAGCCCTGACCCCCCACACACACCCCCTGTTCTGCACGCGCTCTAGCCGCTCTTCTCCTCACACACCTGACTCCCTTATCAGTTAACTAACTGACCACATGTCACGTGACCTTCCCGTCGACGTGGAAGGAGACCCTGCATAAGTTCTTACTACCAACACTTGGAACCACTAGCAAAAAAATAACTAGCAGTCTTTAAGTATTAAACCCAATATAACACATGAAATGCATCATCTGCAACTATAACTCTCATTAAGTGGGGCAATATTTATTATTCTTCACGTGAGCAACGGCCCATCGGACGTCCATCAAAATAAAAGTCTGTGTGTGTGTGTGAGACCCACTGAATCTCGCCAAGTGTGGATCATTGTAAGGGGAATTTAATTATGTAGTACAGATCGGTTTGTTCAGTTTAATCAAGTACAGTGAAGTATATTGAGTGTGTCCTAAATTTAGTGTTGCTTGTGTTTTGTTTTTAAATTGGGGCTTTTATTTTGTTGGGATTTCGATATTGTGGTCAAGCGATGCTAGAGTCACACTTCTCATCAACATTATAAACAGCTATAAAAGCTAGCTGTAGAAGAAACAAGAATGTTTGTGGTGTTTAATGAAGACTGTTTGTGTATTAAGGACCTTCACAAGACAATCTTTGCGAAGATTACTACTACCGCTTACAATAATAATAATAATAATAATAATAATAATAAAGCAGTGTGGTCACAGCTAAATATTAAAGCACGGTTCATAGTCATTCAATAAGGAGGTCAAATCTAAGCTGCTGTAACACAAGAAATTCCCTCATGGGATCAATAAAGTATATCTATTTCCACTAAATTGCCAAAAGTTTTGGGACGTCTACCTTTACATACGCAAATGTAATATGGAGTTGTTCCACCCTTTGCAGCTATAACAGCTTCAACTCTTCTGGGAAGGCTTTCCACAAGGTTTAGGAGTGTGTTTATGGGAATTTTTGACCATTCCTCTAGAAGCACATTTGTGAGGTCAGGCACTGATGCTGGACGAGAAGGCCTGGCTCTCAGTCTCCGCTCTAATTCATCCCAAAGGTGTTCTATCAGGTTGAGGTCAGGACTCTGTGCAGGACAGTGAAGTTCCTCCACACCAAACTCTCTCATCCATGTCTTTATGGACCTTGCTTTTTGCACTGGTATGCAGCCAGGCAAGTACCGTCCTCTTGGCAACTGCCAAACCCAGACTTGTCCATCGGCTTGCCAGACAGAGAAGCATGATTGGTCCCTCCAGACAACACCTCTCCAATGCTCTGGAGTCCAGTGGCAGCGTGCATTTCATCACTGCATCTGATGCTTTGCATTGATGTATGGCTTGGATGTATGTATGTATATGCTTGGCCATGAAAACCCATTCCATGAAGCTCTCTGCACACTGGTCTTGAGCTAATCTGAAGGCCACAGGAAGTTTGGAGTCTATTCTAGTCTGTAGCTATTGACTCTGCAGAAAGATGGATGGTGACTTCTGTGCACTGTGCTCCTCAGCATGCGCCGACCCCCCTCTGTGATTTTACGTGGCCTACCACGTCGTGGCCGAGTTGCTGTTGTTCCCAATTGCTTCCACTTTGTTATATTACAACTAACAGTTGACCGTGGAATATTTAGTACTGAGGAAATTTCATGAATAGGCTTATTGCACAGGTGGCAACCTATCACGGTACAACGCTTGAATTCGCTGAGCTCCTGAGAGAAACCCGGTCCTTCACAAAGGTTTGTAGAAGCAGTCTGCATGCCTAGATGCTGGATCCTATACACCTGTGGCCATGGAAGTGATTGGAACACCCAAAACTTTCAGCAATATAACCTATCTACCTATCTACCTATTTATCTATCTATCTATCAAAGAGTAAATGCAATACAATAACAGCACATATGGGTAGAAATGTTGAGTTGCTTTATTGAGTCTGCACTGTGCATAAACACAGAGGACTTTCTGCTTTCACACAGTCACATCATGGTCAAATCACACCTCTTCACCATCATTCACACTAACAAACACGGTCACTTCTGCTTTACGATTTCTCATCAAGCAAAAGCAACTACACAGTTTCATCCGGCCCGCTTTACAGCAATATCGTATTAAAAGGCACTACATCATAAGCTCAAGTGATTGTAACACAAGTGTTTTTGGCAAGAGCAAATGGAAAAGTACAGTTCCATACATAAGTACAATAGCATTTTGTTCAAGATTTTGAGAAGAAAAAAAAAAACAAAACAAAAAAAAAATCAGTTTGAGTGTTATAGTTGGAATGTAAGACAGATTGCACTTGTAACAATTAACCCATCTTTTTGTCCATTACATGTTTAAAAGAATTATGAACTCACTGACAGACAAAGTAGAAAAATATAATTAGGCCCCAAAAACAACAAAACATGCAGAAATGTTCAAGATTTCAGCTTTATACTGCATCTTTGGATATTAAACTATTTTTTTTTTTAATAATGAAATCAGACTAAAATAAACAGGCACAATGTTAAAAACTATTGTGTAGACACGAACGTTTGAATCAGACGCCTATCTTTAGATTAAAACCTGAAATAGTTTTAAGATGTGGCTCATCATTGCCAGCCTATACCACAGAACCCTTTAAAAATGTAATTCATTGACCTACCTGGCAATGCTGAGTACCATCATCCTTTATCACTTTCAGTTATAGTGCTAAACTACTACAGCTTTAATGTGAAACGATTAAAAATATATTCAGTAGCCACGTATTTCAGAATGAAGCAGATTTAGTCACACAATAACGGAAGATACACACTTAGCGTCGAATTTTTCCTATTTAGGGAACGGATAAACTCCCTACAGCAATAGCGCAGCTTTTTATACACTGGTCTCTTGATACTTATTTGGCTTTAAATATATAACGATATATAGAACGATAAACACTAGTTACATACATAACCGCAGTTCTGTCATCACCAGACAACCGCCAGGGACGGCAAACATCACCCGGATGTGCGTGTGTGTGCGTATACATGCTGAGAACTGACAATATGTGATATAGTATTTGCAATAAGGAATTTATTCGATTAGTGCTGGTTCCAAATGAACGGCAACCGTACTGAACTAGCGTGTTGTATCACTCTTGCTGAGTCTCACAAAAAGATATCCAGGTGATATTCAGCACCTCTGGTTGGTTAGTGCATGTGAGTCGGTGTATGTAACTAAAAAAAAAAAAAAGAAAAGAAAAGTTGCATATTTTTCGCAATAGATCTGAAATATACAGTCATTAAAGAACACTGAGTTTCGTGAAAACAACCGCTTTCTTTTCAGTGCTGGTCCGAAGGGAAAAAAAACAAAAAAACAAACCTTGCCAACAGTTCTACTACGTAAATATTTCCAGATGTTTGAAGTGTTTCAGCCTACATCAGATTTCACCCTGGTTTCAGTACGATGACAAATCAATAACAAAAACAAAAGCGTTATGATTGGTCATAAAGTGCTCCATGTGGGGGAGGAAGGTGAGGGGTTGTTTGTGTGTGTGTGTGGGAGGGGGATTGTCACGTTTCACACTTACTACACAAATATACACCTGGGTGTTAGTACACACTAAACCTTGTGGATAAACAACTATATACTGACAACCGTTAAATACTCAAATATAGTTTTACTAAATCAGTTAAAATTCCAGATGGTCACAAAGTGATAAAATGCTTCTATAGGCATGACGGTCATGGAACAGAACTACAGTGACTTTAAATAGTCACTGACTGGTGATAAAGGTGATGGGTTGAAAAGTCTATAGGATTGTGTGATTCCACTCATTCGTTCAGGTTCGGGTCAGTCGGGGGCGGCGGTCACACCGGCACGTGCATCTCTGTATACTCGTCTTGTCCTTCCCTCATGTTGAAGGTGGGCTCTGCGTCGTCCGCGTCAAGCTGTGAAACACGCACATGATGAGGACACAGGCACAGTGAAACGTACAACATTAAAGCCAGTAGACTAGTGTTCTAACAATGTTGTGAATGTGTGACTTTATACCAAGTAAAGCAAATAAATTGTCCCGTTGTTTAGACAGGTATCTTATTTGACTATTTTATAAACAATAACATTAATAATAACCAAAGTGACTGTATATACCACTCGTGCCATTGGGAGTCTTCTGTGACTATACTCTAAGGCATAATAAGAAACCAGTTCTTTACCGCAGCCTTATTTAGGTACAGTTGTGGGACGGGCGATTAAGGCTATGGGTTCTGGCCGTAGCACAACCAAGCTGCCACTGTTGGACCCTTAACCCTCTTTGCTCCAAGGTTGCTATATCACAGCTGACCCTGTGCTCTGACCCCAACTTCTTAACAAGCTAGGATATGTGAAGAAAACCGTTTCACTGTGCTGTAATGGGCATGTGACAAATAAAGGCTGCTTCTTTCTATTTACATTTATGGCATTTGGCAGATGCCCTTAGTGTTTTGAGGTGCGAGGGTATTGGTCCGGATTTGTCTTTGTAGGCAGGCATCAGGGTGTTAAATCTGATGTGGGAAGCTACAGGAAGCAGGGTGGTGTGGGAGAAGTTAGGAATGTTGAAAACAAGTCACGCAGCTGCATTTTAGATCATTTACAGAGGTTGAATGGCCCTCAGATGCAGACCTGCCAGGAGCGAGTTGTAGTCCAGTCTCGAATTGACAAGAGACTGTACAAACACCTGAGTGACGGGAGTGGATAGAAAGAGACAAATATTTCTGATACTGCACACTATTAACTAGGATGATGAACACATCCTGCTTGTCTTGTGCATTGAAAGAAACTCTGCTGGTGGAGGAAGGCAGAGTTAGAGCAGGACAATGTAGAGGAAGAGAAGGGAAAGAGGGTGTTGAAGTGTTTGGGTGTCTCCACAGCTGTGCTGTATGGCTTCCTGGCTCTTTTGAGTCCATTCTCCGTGCTTTATTATGTGGACACTTTTGTGTCTATTTACAAATAAACACAATTAGGAACCACAACTGGTGCTGCTGCAAATGTTCACTCTGTGTTCTCATTAATATTCAAATCCCTTCTAAAACAGTGTTAAAGTGTTAAAGACCACAACAATGCCACAAGTGCGCTACCAGGAGCACCTTCTATATCAGTGTAGAAGACAAAACGGCCAGTAAATGTAGGTGCTGGGACATTGTACTTAATAAATAGGCAAAGGTGTGTATACTATACATCAGAGCTGACTTCTAATGGATCCTTTTACAGAATAGCTCTGATCAACATGTCATAATGCAAATATTATGAGAAACACTCACACACTGCATCTCTCGCTGGGTGAAGATCCTCGGCAGCAGGAACCTCCTGATGGGCACGGTGAGGATAAGGACGAAGGGAAAAGCTAATGAAGCCTGGGTAGACATGACGGCCCAGAGTCCAGCCAAACATACCACCTGGATGCCTGTGTAAAGGTGCATGCGTAGAGTGCGTACCTGAAACAGACAGGTTAAAGGTTAAGGTGATGCTCGGGCATGACTTGTTTATAGAACAGCTGGGTTACAGCTTCCTGCGAGATACTTATTACATAGTGGCACTACATTAGAAGAGCTGACTGACCTTCCGCACATACATATGGTCCGGGTGATATTTGGGAGGCATCAGCAGCAGCATCATACGCTCGGTCAGCTGGATGCCGTTGAGGGACATAACCCCCATGTAGAGGAAAATACCGAACAGAACGGCGATGGGGATCTTCCTTAACACGTCCCCAATCACAATGGAAAGACCTGAGGAGAGACAGACAGTTAAGAGAAAGAGCAATTGCAAACAGAGATTGATGTGAAACAAAAATACAGTAAAATATATATTACGTAGTAAAACACAGGCTTGTGGTCACATGACCATAACACACACGTGCATGTTGAACATCCCGTTCCTTTACTGTTGTAATAAACTCCCCTCTTCTGGAAAGGCTTTCCACTAGATTTTGAAGGGTGGCTGTGAGGATGTGTGTTCATACAGCTGCAGGAGCAACAGGCAGAGAGATCAGACAGTGATGTTGGGCAAGGAGGCTTTGGCAAATCAGATCTTCATGGCTTGCACTGTGCACACCGTCATGCTGGAACAAGTTCGGGCCTCTTCGTTCCAGTGAAGAGAAACATCACACAAAGACATTCTGTACAACAGTTTGAGGAAGGTCCACATATGGGTGTGATTATCAGATGTCCACAAGCATTTAGCCATATTTGGTGTATTTAGTACATCTAAAAACCTTGTCATTTCTAAAACAGCTCTGTTTTCCATCTTCCCCACATGTTCCAGTATCACACAGAAGGCACCTCTATCCAGAGGTGTCCAATCTTATCCGAAAAGAGCTGAGGTGTGGGTTCAGGATTTAATTTCATCCAAGCACAAACCACACCTGAGTCTACTGAAATCAACTCAAGATCAGCTAATTAAACAGGTAGAATCAGGTATGGCTCCTGCTTGCCTGGAATGAAACGCAAAGTTATCTGTGGAGCTTGTGTCTGTGTGCAAAACTCACCAACGAGAACTGCTACCAGAAGTCCAGTCACCCTCTGCTCCTTTACTTCCTGGATGCGTGGTTTATCGCCAGGTGCCACAGCCTTACTCATGACAGTGAGGGCATTTGCGTGGGTCACGGAGCGTACGGTTGCAGCAGCCAGCCAGGGCAGACCAAACAGCGCCGAGATCCCACCCACGGCTACGATGATCAACAGGTCTAAATGAAAGCCAGACCCCTTCACCAGCATCCTCTCCTTCTTACTCACGATAAGACTGAAAAAAAAGGAGTAAAAATCTTTTAACAATTTTCTCACATACTTATGACACGACCATACAAATCAAACGCATGAACAAAAGATGGAGATCATGCGGAAAAGTACTGAGTATCATCAAGACCCTGGTGAAACTCACGCTGTAGACACGTGCATCATCACAATGCAGCGCAAACGCATCATGTAAACAGGCAAAAATGCAAAACATCAGCAAGTTCAAACAGAAAAAAAGTGCTAAAAGGTGCAGATTCAGGAGCAGGGAGTGAGAATGAGATCAAGGAAGAATTTCACCTTTAAGTCAATGTAAATTTAAAATTAATTTTTAACAAGTAAATACTTTTTAAAATAAAATATCTTAAATAAATAGCTAGAGATTCAAGTACTTTTACCATGTTCCATTCACCTTGTGCACATGGTCAAGACTTCATGCTCAATTGGATTGTTTACTGTACTGTAATAATCTCCACTGAAGGTCATTCAGGATGATCACTGACTAACCAAAGCAAGCCAAAAGCAACTTAAGTACCATTTTCTCTTAATTTAAATTCCAGCCTGCTAGCTGACATGCTCCTCCCATTGCAGAAAAGCCCTAACATGTAAGGGTTAGTGATTAGCGTCGCCCTGACTGATGGAAGAAATCGATTCGGCTGTTAAAATTCTAACTCCGTCCAAATTTCCTAAGCAAATGTGCATCAAGGAATGTGTCAGATCCTGTTGGCTCACGTGGTGATCTGTGTCTCCATGAAGATGAGGATGAAAACGAGCAGGGCAGGCAGAATGCTGGCAGCCATCATCCAGATCGGGAACTGACCGTCAGAGCCCAGTGGGTTGATCACCCAGCCCCGTTTCTTTGGACTGGTCACGCTGAAGCCGTCCGGAACGCTCAGCTTCTGTAGAGGACAAGGACGAGCGCTAAAAGTCAGAGCTGGTGGAGGTGAGTTTAGCTCACCTAATGTAGCTGTATCTACTAATATACTAACAAAACTTTAACCTTCTCTTAATCCGTTATGATATGAAGTGTATGTAAGATATAGGACAATAAAATGCTCTGCTATTCTTTTCAACAGCTCACCTGCGTGAAGGTGTCTTTGATGCTATAATCCACCAAAACCATGATGAAGATAGCGATGGGAACACCAAAATCTCCAATCACCCTGCGGAGCTGCACCACAACAGAACATGGATTTAGATGCACTTTCACACCATAATTGTAAACCAGCTCATTATAAAAATATAGCAAGGTGTAAAGCAGGACGGTCCAGAGTCCAGCACAGTTTGGTGGTTTTCCTGCTCAAACACACATGATAACTAACCCTGGAAACTGCTCAGCTGAATCATAGTGGTTAAGATGTTGGACTACTGATCTGAAGATTTTGAGTCTACCAAGCTGCCACTGCTGGGCCCTCAAGCATGGCCCTTAACCCTCAATTGCTCAGATGTATAAAACGAGATAGAATGCAAGGCTCTCTGGATAAGGGTGTCTGGCTAAAGCCATAAATGTAGGTGTCACCATTTTTCACAATTTGGTCCTTCTGACAAGTGCCACCCACTCTCCAGCTCTGCCCAGTCACATGGCAACTACCAAACAGGACGCTTGAAGGCTCCTCAGAGACGGGTGAAGCCACTGCATCACAGGGCACATTTTTGCCACATGAGCTCACAGACACACACAACTGCTTAGTTGTGCTCTGACAGGAGACAGAGTAAAGCCATTCCTTCACACCAGAACGCTCGGGCAGTTTTGCTTTCTGGGACCTAGTAAGACTTTTAAAAGGAGTGCCACATGGCAAACATCTATCAATTCAATTCAAATTTATTTGTATAGCGCTTTTAACAATGGACATTGTCTCAAAGCAGCTTTACAGACATATAAAAACATAGAAAAAATAATAAAGTTTAAAGTTACTGTTTTATCCCTAGTAAGCAAGGAAGAAACCTTGAGAGGAACCAGACTCAGAAGGGAACCTCATCCTCATTTGGGTGACACTGGACAGTAAATAATGCAAAGTTCTTTCTGCAACAACAACCAAAAGCTCTTGAGGAACTAGTAGGTCAGTCTAGAGTTCATTACAGACTTAGCACGAATTCCTTCCTGTCACAACCTATCCTATTCCCATCAGGACTGAACAGTACACGTGTTGTTTCAACCCAAACATTGCAGCAAGTAAAGGTGAAGAAGCAAAGCTCTGCAACTCACCCACTTTAATACCACTGAAGAGGCCTGGAAGTTTGTGAATAAAGAACTAAACTGTCTTCCTGAAGACATAATAAGCTTGTAATGCTTCCTCGACCTGGATTTTCCACAGCATATATATCAGTTCACTAAAACTGCACACATCTGCAGTTCGGTCATAAATATTCATCCTGTATTCATATCAGCCCTACTGCATCTTTATTCATATGCAAAATTTTGTATATATTTTTTCCTCCTTTCCTGCCATGAAATCTATTTTATAATCATTTCTATTTCATTTTATTTTCAGGACACATTTTTATTTTCTGTGATTGTGTGTGAGACTAATAAAATTTCAATTGGAATTTCTTAAAAACAGATGTCAGAGGCTGTAGAAGTCTGGGTCTTGCTTTCAACTATAACTACACAAGCACAATCTTTCTCTGTGAATCAGCTCTCTATCCCTTCCTCCTTCTTAAATGTCTCATTCCTACAAACACTAAAAGAAAAAAAAAAAAGTGTAGTATTAAATTCTTACACTGCCAGGGAAGAAGGCACTGTTCTTAAACTTGCGCAGGTAAAAGGCAATGAAGAAGGTTCCTGACATGAGCACCAGGGACAGAAGGGCTGTATTGGGCTGGTTCAGTACATTCACAGGCATGTCTCGAGTTGTGCTGGAGTTGCCCGATTTCTCTAGTGTAGTGTCATTTTCTGCTGTGCTGTTGCAAGGGGTGAGAGGATGGTCTCTGAAGATCTGAAAAACAGATTAGTGAGAAGGTTGTTGATAAGGGTGCTTCAATATCCATTCATGAACAAAACAAAACTGCGTTTATCTGTAGGACTTATCGAACACCAGTTAACCTTCACAAACATTTCCTCAACTCCTCTCGTTTATGGTTTACACAGGTACTGTGATGCCTGAAAAGATTAAGGCCCACTGGAAAGAGAGTCATGAATATATAGTCAAGATTATTGGGAAAAACTTGCCCCATGTCTGAGATCTCCTGAATTGTTGTTGTAAACTTCGATAGTGTTGATTAAGTGTGTACTGAATTTTTCTGGCTAAAAAAAGTACAATAAAAATGGCCTGTTGTCTTCTTAGGTACCATCTGTCAAAATGTGGATGAGTCAGACTGCTACTCATCTGACATTCTGTGGAATTTATCATCTGACATTTTCTGGCACATTTACTCTGTGGGACTTTTTTATTCTGTGCTCTGTTGTACCTTTAATTAAAAATTTGTTTAAAAAAATAAAAAATATATATAAATAAATAAATTAATTAATTAAATCTAGATGAATGGATTAAATGAATAAATAGATAGATAATTTAATAGATAGATAGATAGATAGATAGATAATTAAATAAATAATTCTGGATATAGTTTACTCTCACACACACAAAAAAAGAGAATTTTACCTTGGCAAGCTTTGAAAACGTCTCATAGATGAAGATGAGGGAGATGAGAAAGGAGAAGATCTCCTGCGTGAAACGGGAAACGAAACGCACCAGGAAGCTTCCCTCAAAGGCCACCATGACCACCACGATAATCACCAACCAAAACCCGATCCACACCCGTCCTGTCAGGTACTCCATTCCGTAGGACGTGCAAAACTGTCACAAGTATATATGGATTAAAAGGGAAACACTCCCCAGGATAGATTTCCCAGGTTTTCTGGATGTTTCACAGTAATTTATTAATGTGCTGCTCTGTAAATCTCTAACATTTAGTTAATTACTGTTAATAGTAACTTACATTAACTAACACTAGCTAACTAAATTCCCAACCTTTAACCAAGAAAAGCCAAAGAATTCAAGATTCTATACTGTAAATAAACTAAAATTTGAAAATAGGATGAATAGAAATAATAATAAAACGTAATAGAAGGTGATGTGCAATATGTTACATGTAGTAGCGTGAAGTGCGGTTATATTACATGTAGTAACAGTAGAGAATGTGCAAGCATTACAGAGTATAAAGTGATGGAGTGAAAGTGCGGGTGAGTTATAACATGTAGTAACTGTACAAGTGCAGTGTGCAGAATGATAGTGGAGGAAATGAGCCTTTATTGAATCCTAAGGGATCTCTAAGATGGATATGTCCATGTTGAGGAGCCTGACGGCCTGAAGGGATGAAGCTCCTCCTGACTCTGGAAATCTTTAGGTCACCCCCTCAACCTGAAATTCCTACTCATTTTAACTGTAATATTCAAAACTATGACTGCAAGGCAAAAACTTCATATACAATGCTGCTTTTAGTACGTTTGAGAATGACCTAGAAAGCTGATAGCAACAACAAATACTTACAGAATAGAACGCTTCTTCAAACACTAGCAAAGGTCCAGAAAAGCCAACCACTAGAAGCGGCTGAGCTCCAAGCAGACAAAACAAAATCCCCTGGACTGCAGTGGCAACGATTAACTCAGACACACCCATCAAGCCCTCAGTTTTATCACCTGCAGGGGGTTGTACGGAAAACAAGTTAACTCATTAAGCATAACACTTACTCATGGTGACACATTATTACAGTTTCAGCATTAAGGCTCAATCAGAAACAAAGATAATGGTGTCTATAACAAAGGCAATTCTTGAGCAAGTGAATGAAGGAATAATCCCAGGCATCAACTGACCCAACAATCCTCCGAAGGTAATAGCAGGAGAGAGGGCAGCAAAGTAAATGAATATGATAGCAGCCATGCACTGAGGGTTGAGGGCATCCTTAAAGTCACTGAGGTATTTGGGGTAACGGTTGCGTGCGTCTCGTATGGCCCCACCGAACGGGCGTCCCGTCCTCCTCAGGGGGTCATCTACGGGTTTATCCGGGGGCAAAAGAGCTGCAAAAAAAAAAAAAAAAGAAAAAAAAAAGACGACAAACTAATGAGGCATAAAGATGATTACACATGTATACAAGGTCAAATGAATAATATTAGACCAAAGAGAGATTGTTTCTGTCATTAAGTATAATCATTAAGCAGGTTTCTGTTATTAAATAAAATAAAATAAAAATTCTTTGCATGTGTGAGAGAGAGAGGGAGAGAGAAATTCTGACTGCCTGCTCAGTTCCCTGACTTCTATACTGAGGATCTGATTGAGACATAGCCTGTGTGGCTGGTTCTTGCATGTACATGTCATACCCTCATCCTCTGGCCTCTTGGGTTCCTTGGCCTGTAATTTGACCTCTTGCTCGTGTCTCTTGCGCAACATCTCTCGCTGGAACCGAGCCACGGAGTACAGCAGCTCGTCGCCTCCTACCTCAGACGGAGGAAGCACGATGCTGCAGTCCAGAAAGCTGTTAATGGCTGTGAGCAGATCACTGCGCTCATCTGCTGAATATGCAGCCTCGTGAAATTGCTGTCAACACACAAGTGTAGATGGGTTGCTTAAATATATTTAAATGATAAATATATTCAGGAAAAAAATATAAACTGCAACATGACCCATGTGTTTAGTGAAACCAATATAAACACACTGTGGAATGAGAACAGTGCATGTCCACCCTGGACGTATTTACACACATTTTAGAAATAATGTGAACCAAAATCCTGTCTTCTCAAAATGATTAAGACATAAATTTTTTGGTCTTGTTTTTAAACTGCACTTTCACCGTCTGAGCCAAATTCCAAAAGATTTGTTTCCGGGCAGATGAAGTCAGTCACCCGCATGCTCTTCAGCTTACTTTGTCAGACATCAGGGTGGATATGGAGCGGCCGATCTGATGGTAGTCCATGTTAGCGATGGGTGGGCCGAGGAGGACGAACAGGAAGCGCACCGGTATCGGCACCTCCAGCACAGACTCCAGCAGCACTGCCTCCTGCAGACGCACAAAAGCCATGGACGGCTGGTCCAGGAAGTCCACCCGACCTGTGGAGGGTCACATAACATTCAGCCCGTGTTAGATAAAATCATTTCAATTCAATACAACCTCCCTAATCCACCCCATTACAGATGTTTCATTCCCGGGGTTGCCACTTGGGCCACTCTTTATAGTGGTTATAATTTATATTGCTTATATTCTGTTTTTTAAACATCTTGATTTATTCTATTTTGCTGCACATTTGTTTAACAACACAGAAAAAGCCACAGGAAAGCCTTCAGGGTGGAGGACTTGTAGCTCCTCAGTAACGTAAAAGTGTTATTTGTATTCATAAACCTGAAGACAAATTTAAAAAGGAGGCTGGTTTTACTATGCTATGCTATAACCTAAGTGAGAACTGGTGTATGGATGTTCCTCAATGGTAAATGTAACTGTAAATGGAAAAAACCCTACGTGTATTTGTTTAATAAATGACAAACCATAAGAGAATCACTTCAGGATGTTATTGGAATATAAAGAGGTTCAGGTTGGTAACAGGAACTCTCTTCATGTCACCGCGTCATTGTATGTTAATGACACGTGTCATACATTTCTCATTAAAGTCACTCACCCACGAGTACGACGGTGGCCTCTGCGTTTTCTGGGATCTTCTCCAGGAGCTTGAGCTCATGCCTGGATTTGGATTTGTGCAAGCCTAGCACTAGAGTATCTTTCTGCAGAGGCAAAGAGGATCAGTTATAATGCAGAAACACACACACATACACACACACACAGAGACAGGACTATACCTCTCGCTGTAGATCGTTCTTGTCGATATCAGTACAGTGGTGGGAGTCTAATTCGGTGTTTCCTGCTATGAGCGGGTCAGCGGCGGTAGGTTCTGGAGGGGCGACGTGGTTGTTGCTATGGTGATGAGGCATCAGTGAGGTGAGGCTGGCTGCAGAGATGTTTCTGTGGAATGAACTATGCTCCTTCCCATCGCTCGGGTGACTGAAATGAGAGAAGAGTTTCGTTCGTGCCTTGTAGCAAACTCCTGAAACCTTCACATGGTCATCTAAAGGGTTCCTGGGTTCTACTATAAATATTCATAAAATCCTCAGACGAAAATGTGTGTCCAGTTTGAAAAATTGCAAGCTTTTCCGAATATTCATATTTCTGTGATTACAAAATTCTGACATCCTAGAGGGATGGTTTGCAGTGTATTACTTCTTGGATTTTAAACGTATCTGTTTTACTATTTAGACACAGGTCCATTATGCTACTGACCAGCCTAAATGACCAGCACTTTTCAGCCATCTTTAGTCTTGAGTTTTTCAAGTAATTAATCCTTGCATGTTGTCTAGGTGGTAAGTCTCAACTGACTCCTAGATTTATGTATTTATGAATACAGTAATGATTTGTAAAGCCTTACATAATGTCTAGAGACAAAGACACAAACTTTGTCTTATATAAAAAAAACTTTAATAATAATAATGATCATCATCATCACACTTTCAGTAGCTATGACTTGTCCACTATATGACTTCAATAATATGGCTATAATGAGACTAGTGATGTTTATCAAATACATTTAGCTATTTCTAATTAGAATTTTTTTTTTTAAATAACAGGCAGGTTGACTGAGAACTATGATCCATGGTTCTATTTCTCTTAATACCTCAGTGAACTACATAATCATTCCCTTCAAATGATGGTGACTTTCCAGTGGGATTTTTTTTTTTTACATCCTAGCTCAGAAAATCCAAAAAGGGAACTGTCCAGAGAACCATTTCTGGACCCTTTGTGTGTGTGTGTCCTGACCTGTGTTTCAGCAGCAGTGCTCGGAGCACGTTGGCTCTGTCTTCTGCTCGGATCTGGTCGGAGATGATCATCTGCTCCACCACCTGATGTGCGATGCCAGGCAGTGTCCTCTGGTCCAGGTCCAGCAGCACGACACCTGCCCGTATACACGACTCTCATGATCTCAGTTCAATCTATTTGATGCTCACTGTGACCAGTCCACAGCAAGCATGCAGAAAAGTGTGCGTGTGTATGTTCACCATGTGAGATGGTCCTACGCAGCTCCAGCAGGCTGCGGAATGACAGTGAGGCGACGTGTGGTTTTCCCCAGCGGTCCGTTTCCTCCTCCACGTCCTCCTCAAACTTGATCCAGCGAGCCGTCTCTCTCCACTGCATCTCCTGATTCTTATCCATCACCAGCTCGTTCAGCTCCACGAACACCTGAGAGCAAACACACACACAATTCACACTTAAATGCTGACCGAATTATTACACATATAAACATACGTATAAAAGTTGTTTGCTTAAGTGCCATTTGATCCCAAACACAACAGAACCAATAAACACACAGTACACACATGCACATACTGTAGAGAGTCAAGAACAGATCACAGCTTTGCTTTAACCAGTTAAGTCCTTATACCCGTCCTTTAGTACAGCGCAGCATCTCATTGTCAGACCTTAAGACCAAAGGTTTACGACAATTTAGAGATGACAATCGGCCTACAAGGCATGTCTTTGGACTAGGGGAGAAAATAAGAGTACCCAGGGGAAACCCCTAAAGCACAGGGAGAACATGCACGCACGTGCACACACACACACTTTGAGTGTGTATTTTCAAATCTTGAATAAAATCACACACCTAGCTCACATCTTAACTGAGAATCGAACCCACAACACTGGTGTTTTACACATTCATTCATTACCACGGTGTTATTCTACCATGCAAGTGTTAATTTTTCACGTTTTAATCGGCTGAACCTTAGTTATACTGTATTTCCCATCAGCATCCTCATGAGATTTCACATGGAACCGGTTTATTGTTATTTGTTGAGAAATCTAATATTTCTATTTAAACTCAACGTTGTTTAAAATCTGACTGACCACAAATCTCATCAGACCAGGCCACCTTCTTTCATTGCTCCGTGATCCAGTTCTGATGTTCACATGCCCATTGTTGCACAGAGGTCAGCATGGGCGCCCTGACTGGTCTGCAGCTATGCAGATCCATACGCAACAAACTGTGATGCACTGTGTTTTCTGGCACCTTTCTATCAGAACCAGTATTAACTTCTTCAGCAGTTTGAGCAACAGTAGCTCGTCTGTTGGATCGGATCACACGGTCCAGCCTTCACTCCCCACGTGCATCAATGAGCCTTGGCCGCCCATGACCCTGTTGCCGGTTCACCACTGTTCCTTCCTTGGACCACTTTTGATAGATACTGACCAATGCAGACAGGGAACACCCCACAAGAGCTGCAGTTTTGGAGATGCTCTGATCCAGTGGTCTAGCCATCACAATTTGGCCCTTGTCAAACTCGCTCAAATCCTTACACTTGTCCATTTTTCCTGCTTCTAACACATCAACTTTGAGGACAAAATGTTCACTTGCTGCCTGATATATCCCACCCACTAACAGGTGCCATGATGAGATCATCAGTGTTACTCACTTCACCTGTCAGTGTTCATAATGTTATGCCTGTGTATATACATATTTAAGAATTACAGTTGTTTTGGGGAATTGTATAGTCATAAACGTACTATGAGTGTCATCTTAAAACACACAAACACAGGTAACACAAGCTGTGATGTTAGAAGTGAGTTTGCAAAACTAAACATGCGCAAGCCGAAGCAAAACCATTTGCGTCCCAAACCTGATGCTGCTGGACTGCGTGAGCCTTTCTGTAGTCTGCAGCGTGACGCAACAACCTCCTCTGATTTAAAAGAAACAAACAGCAGGCCAAGTAAACTAAAGTCTCCACACCTCCAGCAGTGTGCTACCTCACTCTCACTACAGCACAAAGAGTTGAGGAAAAAGCCTGCCTCTTTGTTTTACTTCCTCAATGCTAATTACAGGAGCGAGACTCACCTCGTGCGGGGTTCTGTCCAGCTTGCGGCTGCGGCCGCACGGCTCTTTGTGATCCTTGCTGATGTGAACCACTTGCCCTTTGCTGCACTTCCTGACCAGGTGACGTCGCACGCCTGGGACATCTTCAAACCGGTGACCTGAAAGAGCCAGAGTGAGTAATAACAATACAACATGACTGTGCCTGTGAAAGGTTAAATGAATAATTTATACCAGTGGTTAGGTTATGGTGATGAGATTAGCTATAAAGCGATATGCCACAGCTCTGAAAGTGTTCATGCATCTTATCTAAACTCTTACATCATTCTTCTGACGTACAAAAAAAAGCTAAAACCACGCCTCAGACTATCTTCAGAGTCAAAGTGAACTATTGTTCATGTCCCTGGTCTGGAGCACTCTCATTCTCTCTCCCTCTCACACACACACACACACACACACACACACAGACACACACACACAGAGAGAAACAATACAAATGTGACAGAAGTGTGTACAATTGGCGTGGGTAGATTCGCATGCTTACAAATTACCCAGATTCCTGAATCGCTGCCAGAGATGGTCAGATAAATTGAAAACATTGTCATTTATTCACTGACCAAATTAAAAAAAATAAAAATACAAGGCCGCAGATCAAACAAGCTTTTGTGTTAATTACAAAGACAGGTCAGATGGCAACAAGAAAACAGCAGCTGTCTCTGAGAATGGCCGAGCTGTTTGTGATCATGTCCACGTGGCCTGCGCTCACACAGAAGAGTCTGTTCCTGTTGCATGTGTATTCACCTGGTGCTTTGATCTACCTCACACACACACACACACTTACTCTTCATGCCATCCAAGTCGGCGGTGGCTAACATCTGTGCCTCGCTCTCATCAGTTGGCATGCGTTGGTAGTGAGCCAGCTCGGTGGCGGTCACATCTCCTGTGCGCCGGCGCTCTTGCAGGTCGTAGCTGCGAGCCAACCTGGAGCTGGCATCAGGAGACATGAGCGGAGGAACAGACGTTGTCCTGCCGTTGGCCTGGACGTGCACTGCGTCGCTGAAGCTGCAGAGGACAACCATACAGAGGCTTACTATTTGGAAACACTACATGTAAAGGTGAATTTGAACGAGGCAGGAGGCCAGAGCCTGCAGATGGAGGCGAGTGCAGGACCTCGACCCCGCCCGCTTCTGCGGCTGTTTTTGTTTTTCCGCGCCCACAAAATTTTCTAATGAGCTTCACTGATCATAGAAATGTTTTGCATAAACAAATAAGCCATGTCAATACTATGCGTCTCTTTTTAATAAACCGGTTACAGACTAACTCGTGCTGGGGATCGAACCCGAGCGTGGAGAAAACAGGCCAAGTGAAAGCACTTTGGAGTGGGAAAAGCGAGATGTTGCCTTTCTTAAAAAATGAATAGCGGTCATTATTAAGGCATCTTTGAACGTTTTTTTGGTTTTCTGTGTGTTTAGTATATAACAGAGATATGTTGAGTGCATCAGGTCTGATCTGACCCTTCTTAATCATGGTTTCATATTCTGTCGATACTTTGAACTTATATAACATACATTTTCATAGAATTACAGAATATAGCATTGAGTCAGCTTTTGCACTCGATCTTCGTACATGGTAGCTTTATGCTAGCCTTGTAAATGATCTATATAATCTACATGTTTGTCTGTAAACATTTTTTGCATGTTTTTGCCAATATAAATCGATACCTGATGTACATATAATGTATAATGTATATATAACTGGGACATTTACACCAGCCTTTTCTGTTTTTGGTTACACAGGAATGAAAGGAAAGCTTTGGAATAGGAAATATAGTTTAAAAAAATAAAAATCCCAGTCAGCCATGTTGAATTGTTTATTTTTTTGAAATCATCCGGTAGAAGCTGTTTTTGTATATATTTCAATTCATTTGTGCCAAAAGCACAAATCTGGAGTCTGGTTTCACAGATGTTGGCACAACAAGCCTGAATTGTTTTTTGGGATATGTTAAGCCACACCCACTCACATGGGATTAAACACATCCCGTCCCCCCACAACCTTGCCATTGGATCGTGAGAGAGCTCAGTCCCAAAGCACACTTCTAGCAATGGAGATCAGCTTGAGTGTTTATCATGAATAATTGTGTGTGTGTGTGTGTGTGTGCGTGCGTGTTGACTCACTCAGTTGTAGTGGCGTCCTCAGGGCTAGTGCTGCTCTTGTGTAGGGCTGACTCGGGGACGATAGAGAGCAGGCGAGCTGAAGTACCCAGGTTATTTTTGACCACAGCAGTGCCATTGGAGTCTTCATCACACACAAAGAACTGTGAAGGAAACACAAGGAGAGAGTCACAGATAGTCAGGATTGTATCTATGAGTGTGTAAGTGTGTGTGTGTGTTTGTATGCGTGTGTACCTGCACCGGCTCTGCCTGAGAGTCCTGATCGTTCTCAGATGTAGGTGTGGTGATGTTTCCGTCTCCATCCTGTGGGCTACAGTGGTCCTCGTCTACTTCCTCCTCTTGCTCATCCTCCTCTATAGTGGGAGCTCCACCGCTGCTGGCTGAGCCCCGCCTCCTCCCGCTCTTCCTTTTGCGCCCGCTCTTCTTCCCCCGGCTCTCGGATGGCAGCCGTTTGGATAGTGGGTGGTGGATATGCAGGGGTAAGTGGCGATGGCCTGAAAATAAAAAACATAACGTTTTTCATGTGGCTCAAGTAAATAATAACGTTGAACAAAATGACACAGATAGGATTAACACAAAACAATATTTTACAACAAATATCTTGTTTCTAATGGCTTTATAGCTAAAAGGTTGGGTTTGAAATAAAAAAATAAATGCATGAGGTGAAGAGGGAGAGACTGATTTCATCCATGTCAGAAAACTGATGATATCATGAGGAGATGGAGGAGGAGGAGGAGGTGTTGGTTTGTGTCAGTGCTCTTACCTTCTAAATCCTCCTGGTTGAAGGTGCGGTGCTGCTCATCAGGTAGGCGCTGTGCTGGGGAAAGGATCTGTTGAAAGCGCTGCACTCCTAGAGTCTTGTTCAGGTCGCCGTCATCTTCGTCGTCGATGTCGTCACCGTGCCGTCGTGGAGAAAGAGGCACGGCAGCCGGCTGAGGAGAGAGTAGAGATGAGCAGAGCGACACTTCAGACTGAGCTTCCATCCAGATCACGCTGCTTTTTCCTGCACTTTCTATTCAAGACCCAGACGCATTCGGATGCATGAAACTAAAATACAACTGAAATACACAGGTGTAATAGCCAGAACCTGAGTCTAGAGGGAGACAAAATGTCCACTTGAATCAAAATTCCAACAATTCTTTAACAGCATGAAAGCATTTCAAGAAGAAAAACACATCTGTGCAACTGTATACATCCAGAAAAAATGTGCAAGTTCCTTCACATAGCTGTATTTCTCTGCACAGATGAAGCTCACTCTTAAAATGGCTCTCTGTGTGAAGATACTTCACACGTTATTTTAGGAACTCAGGAGCTCCTTAAAGCTGCCTTCTCTGACAGTCCAGACAGAGCGTGACTCAGCACACTGACTGAATATTTTAGGAATGCTTGCGCAGAGGACAGAGAGGCGGTCACGACGCTTGCATCGATTTACCTTGAAGCACAGAAAAGAGCAGAGTGTGGAGTAAAAGCTGTCTTTACTTTTAAGGCATTCGGGGTTTCGCTCTGGATGCACTTTCATTGATGATATCAATTCATTAGCTAGCTGTGAACGAATCCTTAAATGATGCTTTAAATGATGTAGGAAGTGCCTCCAATCACTCTTCTAGACCTTGATATTTGACGACGTGTGATAAAACATTCTGTTTCCTCTGTGACGGCTGCTCGTGATAAAAAGATGAGAGGGATAAAATTTAATACCAAGCAGTAACTTGACAAGAAAACTATTACAGCTGAGCAATGCTCACAAGGTCTCATCGTCTTAATAATAACAACAACGATGTAGGGCAAACTGTTTTACACACACACACACACACACACACACACACACACACACAGAGGCAGATAGACTGTTGCTTTCCTAATGCCCTGCTATGTTCACGCCATGTTCCCTACAAAAACACAAACATGATAAATCAGAAACCCTTTCTCAAACCAAAAGTCATCAGGCCTTTGTGTCATTTCTATTGTCTATCCTCGGATTGGACGTTGTGTGCTTAGTCTATCTACTTTTTAGTTTCTCCTCCAAAAGACATTCTGGGGGTGGGGACTAGTTCAAGTAATTGCTCTAATTCATTTTATCCACATGCACCTTTTCAATCACTGCTGACACAATGGGCTGAAAAATCTCAGAGCTTTTTACTGTCTCGGAGCGTTTTACTGGGGCGGTGGTAGCTCAAATGGTTTCATGTTGATCGGAAAATCGGTGTTCAAGCCCCAGCACCGTCAAGCTGCCACCGTTGGCCCCTGGAACAAGGCCCTCAACCCACCCTGCCCCTGGGGTGCTGTATCATGGCTGACCGTGCACTCCCTCCAAGGATGAGATATATGAAGACAGAATTTCACTGTGCAGTAATGTATACGTGACAAATAAAGTCTGCTTACCTTAACACTGTCATGAGATACAGCCATCGCTGGCAGACTCTACAGTCTGAGCTAGAAAGAGTTCAGCCCCAGCCTCATTTCTTCATACTATGTGTATTTTTATTAAAAGCAGTGGCAATGCTGTTCAGCTCACTTCCACCGAAATAATAATAATCCACTCTGAGACATCAACAGCTAAAATCCTGATGTGGATACTCAGAACTGTGTGTTTGTCTTTGACAGAATTGGGGGGCGTCTTGTCCATTTCTACCAGCCTCTCTGGTGTTTAATGGAGCCTGTTAGTAATGCATCATTATTACAGATCATTAACAAACACATCAGACAAAATGTCCAGTGGAGATTTGTCCAGGGAGTTCATTAATCTGGCAAAAGAAGGTATTGGAGGAGAAAAAAAAAAAACAAAAACACAAACCCTCTATAGCCCTGTAGCCATTCTCAGGTCTATAGCTATAAACGTGATTAGACGAAATCTAACTGAAGATCTGCTACAGAATCCGATTCAGGTTTCACTGAACTACTGGCACTGCTACAATACTTTTTTCCAAGAACACAGCTTTACAGGGTCTGCATCCGGACCACATTCCGGACCGGCTGATGACCCCTGGTTCTAAAGAAACAAACACTGACCTGGCACTGAGCAGCCATACAGTTCTCGCCGTTTCGGTGGTGTTTTTCAAAAGGTTCCCTCACCTTCGCACCTCAATCCAACAGCACAAAGATCCAGGATTGGGTTACTCTTTCCCACAGGAACTCTGCTGCTTCAGTGTTGTTTTGGACACTATTTTAATATCGGACACAAAGCTCACCCTAATCGAGGCGAGATCGTGTAGCTGAATTGCGTGATCGCGTTACTCTAGAGACAACAGCCTCGGTGAAAACGTGCTGCTGAAGCCTTTTCTTCCCGTGGCCTTTATTACAGCTACTGACCTTCAGAGTAATCTTTTGAGATCACGTGCTAGGAAGGTCTTTTAAAAACGAAATGGCGTCAGTCAGGAAGTCGTCCCGGTCAGGAGCGATTACAGCACAGGCTGTCTCCTCTGACACTGGTCACTCCTGTAACTTGACAGATAAGGAAAGAGTGATCTTATTCCTGATCCTTAGACCCTGATGTTAAAAGAAGCAAGAGACCCAAAAAAAAGCATGATGGGTACATCCTGTTATGTGGAAGATTTCAAATTGTTAAAGGATCTGGATAGCATGTATAAATGACCCAACGTCCTACATAAAAAAAAAAATTCATATTAGATGTGGTTGCATTTAATGTTCATTTCTTTTTTATGATGTCCTGGTTAAATCAAGGTGGTGCTGTGGTCCGTCCCACAAATTAGGGGCAATTTAGCCTAACCGGTCCAACAGGAGAACATGCAAAACTCCAAAGAGAGTAACCTGAGCTCAGGATCAAACCCTGGAACCGTGAGGTGTTGACGCTGCCCACTGCACTATTGTGCTTGACCTGTCCATCTCACAAATCTCTTAGGATTTACTTCACTGTTGTCTACATGTGATATAACTACACATCATGCTACTATATGTAAGTATAAGCACTTTTTAAACTGTTCTCAAATAAGTAAACAGGAAGTAGTCTTGATTATATTCTATTCTATCATACCAAAATTTGGGGTTAAATTACAGCTGATCTCTCTTTGAAACCGGTCATCGAGGGATGACATCATTTAAAGTTCGTGGGTTGAGTCTGTTGTTGACGTTTTGCAACATGCTCTAACTCTCACCTTGAAGCCGAGCGAGTTCATGACGTCATGCCGAACTGCTGGAAGTCAGGAACCTGACTAAATCCCTGATATCAGAGCACAGCTTATAAACACGCTAGACCATATTGTCCGCTGATGTTCTATATGATGGCCTTGATTATCGACTAGCCACATAAGCACGACTGCCCAGACGCGTCCTGTGGCTGCAAGACTTCGGTGCGGTAATCAGTGACAGGCTCTGGAAACACCCACATGGTTTCTGTACATAATTAACATGGAGAGTTTAACAGGCTGAAAGACAGTGAGGCATTTATATATTTATATATCGTGACCTGAGGATAATACGGTTCTCTTTTCTTGTTAACTCAAAGAGAACCGACTATAATACTACGATGATGATAATGATATTTATATAACTAGATAAATATCAAGACAGATAAGTTATAGCTGTGTTGCGTGAAAATCGTGAAAAGATTTTTCCAAAGAGCATGTCTTTTAAATCTCTCAGCAGCGTATTTGACGTATGATGTAATGATAAGTCCTTCAGCAGGAAATTAACGTCTGGGAAATTGACCGCGTGTGCACAAGTGCCCTTATCACCATGGTAACAAGCAAGCTTTTTTTGCTTTCAATCCTGGATGAAACTAAGGAACGGACGGCCAGTTGTTTCAGAGAGAGAGAAAGAGAGAAAAGATCAAAAAAAAATTTTTTGAGAGAAAGAGAGACACTTCTGTCAAGCATTCGAGACACAAATATGCACGACATACACCATACACACACTCCTGGTGCTACGCCCAGCGATTACACGAGCTAAACCAAAGCCGGTTTTAATAAGTAAAGCTGTGCTGGAATGCTGGGGTGTAGCAGTTGTACCACGGCTTGTCACCTAACCTAATGTTTGTCACTAGGGCAACTGATGTTTGTCAGTAGGGCAGCTTTGAGGAGCTTTTACATTCAGGCTGTCTTCATGTTACCAGGCTGAAGTGACGCAAATACTGTCTTTGTCTCTTTTACAAGTCTGGTTGGTCACAAAGGTCAGATGAGATGCTTATCTGACCTACAGTCTGCAACCATACAGCTGTATTAATAACAATACACAACACTCTAGCCTCTCAACCTGCTTGAGGCTATTCCAGTTAACTGTCCTATAGGATCCAGCATGCAGATTAGCAGCTTGTTATAAGTGACTGACCTTTCATTCAGCTTTGTTTAAGGTAATATTGACATCTAATATTTACAAGTTTCTCAAAAACACCACACAAGCTCTGAAACTTGCAACATGTTTCCTGTTTTTCACAGGAAACAAGCATATCACACATATTTCCAATATAAGGACATTATCCACCCCATAATCCACCCTTCACTCCCCTTTAATACATGAAACAAGAAAAACTGCCCTGTACATCTTACACACGCTCCCTGCACTCACACTTTGCGGAAATCTATTAGGATATCCTTTTTTGATGGTTTGCTTTACATATTGTTGGCGGCAGCAGAGTATTTTTAAACTCACCCAATCTGGCAACCCTACCATTAACTCTCCTCCTATGGGCCTATAAAAGCAGTGTGTTATAGTTTACCATTTTTAAACCTTAATTACTAAGCTATATAGAGAACAGTCACGCAAAAGAAGAAGTTATTATTTTGACCAAGTAGTGTCTGAAACATCTGTCTAAGAAATTGATGTGCGCATGCAGATGTGGCTTACATGAGAGGTTTTAAATGGCAGCTGTCAAGACAGATGGATATGAACTGAGCAAAAAAACAAAAAGCTAAATAGTACAGAGAAGCTTGTAATGTGAAGAACATAAGTGCAGAGAAATATCATTAGGACTCTTGTTTCCACTGTTTCGGGGTCCAGTTACATCCTTCCTTTACATCTGTCTGCTGTAATAATGTTCAAATGAAATTGAAATAATGCTGACCTGGCTCCCGGGTGGTGCAACACAACAACTTATGACCTACTGTTTAAATGCCAACACCACTACAGCACATCCACACTATCAGGGGTGAGGGATTTATACTCACACTCTCTCTCTCCTTTCTGCCCCACATCTGTCCCACTCTCTCTTTCTTTCTCTTTCTGCCCCAGTCTGTCCCCCATCTCTCTCTCCCTCTCTGCCCCCCTGCTCTATGTCCCTCTTTCTCTGTCCCCTGCTCTCTCTCCATGCTCTCTGTCTCTGTCCCCCTGCTCTCTCTCTCTCTCTCCCTCTCTCTCTGTCTGTCTGTCTTTCTGCTCTCTCCGTCTCTCTCTGTCTGTCTTTCTGCTCTCTCCGTCTCTCTGTGTCCCCATGCTCTCTCTCTGTCCCCATGTACTCTCTCTCTCTCTCTCTCCCCCTGCACGCTGTCTCTCTATCTCTCTCTCTCTGTCCCCCTGCTCTCTCTCTCTCTGTCTGTCTGTCTGTCCTTCTGCTCTCTCTGTCTCTCTCTCCTTCTCTCTGTGTCCCCATGCTCTCTCTGTCTCCATGCACTCTCTCTCTCTCCCCCTGTTCTCTCCATCCTTCTGCTCTCTCTATCTCTCTCTCTGTCCTTCTGCTCTCTCTCTCTGTCCTTCTGCTCTCTCTCTCTGTCCTTCTGCTCTCTCTCTCTGTCCCCCTGCTCTCTCTCCCTCTCTCTCCGTCGGTCTGTCTTTCTGCTCTCTCCGTCTCTCTCTGTCTGTCTGTCTTTCTGCTCTCTCCGTCTCTCTCTCTCCCCCCGTCTCTGTGTCCCCATGCTCTCCCTCTGTCCCCATGTACTCTCTCTCTCTCTCTCTCTCCCCCTGCACGCTGTCTCTCTCTCTCTCTCCCCCTGCTCTCTCCATCCTTCTGCTCTCTCTATCCTTCTGCTCTCTCTATCTCTCTCTCTGTCCTTCTGCTCTCTCTCTCTGTCTGTCCTTCTGCTCTCTCTCTCTCTGTCCCCCTGCTCTCTCTCTCTGTCCCCCTGCTCTCTCTCTCTGTCCCCCTGCTCTCTCTCTCCCTCTCTCTCCGTCGGTCTGTCTTTCTGCTCTCTCCGTCTCTCTCTGTCTGTCTGTCTTTCTGCTCTCTCCGTCTCTCTCTGTCTGTCTGTCTTTCTGCTCTCTCCGTCTCTCTCTGTCTGTCTGTCTTTCTGCTCTCTCCGTCTCTCTCTGTCTGTCTGTCTTTCTGCTCTCTCCGTCTCTCTCTCTCCCCGTCTCTGTGTCCCCATGCTCTCTCTCTGTCCCCATGTACTCTCTCTCTCTCTCTCTCTCTCTCCCCCTGCACGCTGTCTCTCTATCTCTCTCTGTCCCCCTGCTCTCTCTCTCTGTCCCCCTGCTCTCTCTCTCTGTCCCCCTGCTCTCTCTCTCTGTCCCCCTGCTCTCTCTCTCTGTCCCCCTGCTCTCTCTCTCTGTCCCCCTGCTCTCTCTCTCTGTCCCCCTGCTCTCTCTCTCTGTCCCCCTGCTCTCTCTCTCTGTCCTTCTACTCTCTCTCTCTGTCCTTCTGCTCTCTCTCTCTGTCCTTCTGCTCTCTCTCTCTGTCCTTCTGCTCTCTCTCTCTGTCCTTCTGCTCTCTCTCTCTGTCCTTCTGCTCTCTCTCTCTGTCCTTCTGCTCTCTCTGTCTCTCTCTCTGTGTTCGAGCTCTCTCTCTCTCCCCATGCTCTGTCTCTCTATCTCCATCTTTCCCCCTTCTCTCTGTGTCCCCATGATCTCTCTCTGTCCCCATGCACTCTCTCTCTCTGTCTCATCTGTGAGCTCTTGTATACAAAAGACAGCAGACAGCAGTTTCCTCGAGAGTGTTACACTGCCACGTGACAGAGCATAAACAGCGATGTGTACAGGTGTGCTAGGCTGGCTTGACGTGTCTCAGCATGTTCACCCTCCAAGTTTGGCATTGTTGTGTGATCAATGAGAATGGGCTGTGGGTGGGAAGTGGTGGATGACCAAATTGAGGGGCAAAATGTAGAAAAATCTAAAAGACTTTTCTGACATAACTTATAGAATTATTCCATCGATTATCCCTGATTTCTAAGAGATAATTCACATTACATAAATCTGTGCTTGAACCTTAAGGGATAATTAAAGAGGCAATTTCCTGTTTAAGTAGCTGGATCCGTGGTTAAACATCCCAAGGCCTTTGAACTGTTGCTATGCTACTATCAACACACTGTTTGAAATGACAGTGACCACAACAGATGGTCAGTATTTGTCCAAATATCTTTCTGTAAACTTAAAAGAGGGTAAATCGGCACAGGACGGTTGTGTAACTGCCTGAATGATACTTACAAAGTGTCCAGCTAGTCCTGCAGTGGCACTGGCATCTCCAATGTCCTGAGAGTCGCCCATGGCTTGGTGTGCTGTGTGCGTCTTTACGTTTGTGCGTTAGCCTTTTTCTCTTTTGCTCAGACTCAGCTGGGAGGTTTCGGACAGCATAACCTGAAAAGAACGTCAACAACACCTGATGAATTAAACGTTCGAAATAAGAGATTTGTTGGCTTTATTCAAAGAAAACCTGTGTTCCTATAACAGGGAACATGAGAATCTATATAGGGACATAAAAAATGTCTGTTCTTCCCCCAAAACAAAAAGAGCTCATCATTGCCTAAAACCTTGAAAAAGAAAGCACGATGAGGGCTTGGAGGTTAAATGTGTGATTTTTGCTTGCATTCTGGGTAACGGGGTGGTTTGAAATCTCATATTCAGTTCTCTCCATGTTACCTGTTTGGACAGGATACATGCCATCGGTCAAAGGTAGAAAAGGACACAGCTAATCTCAGAGAGATCAGACTGATTAAAAGGGCAAAAGGATTCCTAGACATTTTGCGGGAAAGAAAAACTATGACTGCAGGCTGCTGAATCAACCCACGCTCTACAAGTAGTTGCATCACATGGCTCAGCATTTCTTTGTCTTTGAAGCTGAGCAGCTATAAAACCTGCTCTGAGCTCAGAGCTAAGCAAACAGCACCAACAAAGAGAAAGCAGAAGAATGAAGACATGCAAAAAGCCTGGTGCGCTCTTACTGTAGCTTTCGAACACATCAAACATGCAGGTATTTAGGTACAAAGAGACTCAGGACACAAACAATAGAGGTCACCAGAGCAGGTAAACCTGGAAAGTGCAGTCAGACACACAGCTGATGTTTTACTGTAAGATCTAATCGACTACAAATCATCTTCCGTACCATGTTTGATGATGCTCTATCGTACAGGGTTAAATGGTGATAAACACACCAGCAGGTGGATCCTTTAAGGATATACGGTGATTTAAAGGAGATTGAAAAGTTTCAAGCTCATTATATAATCCCTGGAGACGTGTTCGGACGCAGACCGGCACCAAACTGCTTAATCATCAAACCGCTCAGCTTGGCGAAACGCGATTATTAGAAATTAACAGAAGCATTTCTAACTGAGAAAAATCTCGCTTTTCACCACTTCGGAAATCTCCGGCCTGTAACCCGAAGAGTGTCTACAGCGCAACACTTCCTAATCCACTTCCTCTAACTCTCGCCTGAGAGACCCTGCTTCGTGTCCTCAAGGCAGATGGCGCGCAACAATTACGCTACTGAAGAACACGGTTTCGTTTCCTCATTTAGTTTCTCTTGAACAGAGTCATTATGACCACGAATCTATAGAGATGACGACGTAGTGAAAGAGATTTTTTTCCTCTGATATGGAGGAGGAAACAGATTCAGTAAGTAAGTTGTCGTTGAGCCTTATTACTGAAATTGGTGTGCGCTTAAATGTAAGGAAAGTATGAATCTTCTGTGGAGATGGTATCCAGAAACCTGTGAGGAAAACCACTCCAAGAGGAATGTTAATGACGACAAAAATCCCCAGGAAAATCAGCATGTCAGTAGCACTCTGGTCAGCCAAGAAGTAGAATCTGAGGCTACAATGCACGCAGACTCACCCAAACTGAACAAAGATCATTTTTTCCATCTTCAAATGTCCAGTTTAGGTCATTCTGAGCCCACTGTATCCTGAGATACTTGGTCTTGGTGGAAGCTGATGTGGTTTCTGCTGCCTCAGTGTTCAGTGTGTTGTGCACGCTGAGATGCTTCTCTGCTCACCGTAGTTGAATATTTGAGTTACTCTAGCCTTCCTTTCAGCTCAATTCAATCTGATCATTCTCCTCTGTGTTTCGTCCTGCAGAACTGATACTGAAATCAAGCATTAAATCCTCCAGCTACAGCTCAAGAGCTTCAATTAAAGCTCACATCAAACATCAAAATGACACGGCACGGCTGTTGGTTCCAGACATGCTTTTCTGAGTCTTTCACGAACTGGGAGAAATTTCAGGCACAACTAGAGAATGAATGAAACAAAAAACAAACCAGGCAGTGAGCATCTGCACTCGGTTGATCAGACTGATGAGAAAGGACAGATGGAGAAGAATGATCAGACTGATTTGATCTACCAGGAAGGCTACAGTAACTCAAATAAGCACTCTTTACATTCGTGGTGAGCAGAAAAGCATAGAAACTTTTCATAAGTCAGGAAGATCTGTTAATATTTCTCAGTCCAACAGAAAACAGTATCTGATGGGAGCTGCCACCACATTGAATAAGTGCATGAATGTTCCTAATAAAGTGGCCTCTGTGGTTGTTAGGAACATTATTAACATTTATTATTAATAATTAATAAATAAATATCATTTATCTTTCATTAAAAAAACAAAACAAAAAAACATCCCCAGTTCAGTTAAATAGAAAGATTGTAACATATTTAAAAATAAAATAAAAATAAATTCATTTAAATAAATAAATAAATAAATAAATAAATAAATAAATAAGCACCACTTATAGAAGGCAGGAAGCACATTTAAATAGCCAAGTATTTACACATCTCTCTCTACTTCTGTTTTTTAACCCGTTATTATGCAACAAATTCTAAAGTAAATACGATTGCTGTAACTCTCATGTGCAGATCATACCAAAAAAAAAAAGCTGAATCATCCATAGCTCTCAGGACAAGCCAAAGTCACTGCTGGTTAGATTTCCTGTGTAACAGCAGAGTCTATTCTCGCTGCCAGTCTGGGACCTGCAATGCGATTGAGGACGAGAGAGTCACATTCCTCACACTCACAGCCCCGAATCAAAGCTGCTTTAACCTGGCAAAGAGGTCCGACCCGAGACGTGGCTGCAGCTGCTCGACTATTTTTGTCAGCGGCTTTCGCTGGCGAAAAGAAGCATAATTCATATCAAGAGGCGCAGGAAACATTCTGCGAGTCCGGAAGAGCTGTTAGTGTTTTAGAAAAGTTTGACAGGAATATTTAGCTTATTTCTGGTAAAGCTGAAAGAAGAAACGCACCCTGAGGCAACACATCACACCAGCCTGTGGAAATGTAATGAGAGACATGCTGATAGAGACAGAGACAGAGACAATGACAATGGCAGAGACAATGACAGAGACACTGACAAAGTCATTGACACTGACAGACAGAGGCACTTACACACAGAAACAGAGACAATGACACAGACACACTGACAGAGAGAAATAGAGGCAGACAGAGACACAGAGAGACAGAGACAGTCTGTCATAAAAATCACACCATCAGCACAGAAATCGACACTTTATCACTCCCAGACAGAGAAGAAAGAAAAACATGTCCCGCTCACCTTTAAGTGCTTACTGCAGGGAGCCTACAGCCACAGCGGTCATTGTAGTGCGACGGCAAGCCTACTGTAATCCCGTCCGGGCATGGAGCAAGAGAGAAAAAGCAAGAGGTGGGGCAGATGGAGAGGAAAAAAGAATGTGATTGGAGAGTAGTGGTGTTTTCCCCGTCTCGTGTCAAGCCCTACCCCTACACATTATCCCCACATTCCCACACTCAACCCCTATCATTCTGACACACATGCACATGCACACTGTTCACTCCTCCCACCCATGCAGACACACACTTAGGCTTCCTCATTCTGACAGACATGTGACTACATGACTCGGCTCTGGGCTTTAAACTCTTAAAATCTCTCCTTCTCTTTGTACGCCCGCCCACGCACCCTCACACAAAACACACACGATCCTGATGTCAGGTCTGATCCTTGAGGCTCCGTCCATGCATGTACACACACTTTCCCTGAACTGTGCACAAAAGACAGGGTGGTACAAAGTATAGCTGCCGGCACAAAGCACTGAACCTGATCCTTCCTGTGTTGATGTCGAATTAATTTAGGAGCATCTAGGAAGAGTACAAGTGGATCAGCATGAATTTGAACTCTCTCTCTCTTTCCAGTTGTCTTCATTTTATTACGTTCAGTGTACTACAATCCTAGATTATCCTATTTAACCCAGGCGTCTAGCGGAACATCACGTCTGATTATTCTCTAACGATTGTGCTGAAAGTTCCAAGGATGGTACTCGATGTTCACCATATTTAGAAGGATCAAGCTCTTATCTGCAGAACTTATCGAGAAACCCAGTGAAAGGACAGAAAGCAGCAGTGTCCTGAAGAAGATGGCTTTTTTAAAATTAAATAAACAAATAAAAAAAGACGTCATTTCAGTACTTGTTCTAACATTTCGATCTTGATAATTCAGTTTTTATACAATCTAGGGCTTGGTACAAAGTGATTCTTGATTAGAATAAATCAGGAATAACAACTATCAAACAGGGCATTATAAAAATGGGCATTACAATAAATTTATACACCAACCAGGCATAACATTATGATCACCTGCCTAATATTGTGTTGGTCCCCCTTTTGCTGCCAAAACAGCTCTGACCCATCATGCACTGTGTATTCTGACACCTTTCTATCAGAACCAGCATTAACTTCTTCAGCAATTTGAGCAACAGTAGCTCGTCTGTTGGATCGGATCACACGTACATCACTGAGCCTTGGCCGCCCATGATCCTGTCGCCGGTTCACCACTGTTCCTTCCTTGGACCACTTTTGATAGATACTGACCACTGCAGACCGGGAACACCCCACAAGAGCTGCAGTTTTGGAGATGCTCTGATCCAGTGGTCTAGCCATCACAATTTGGCCCTTGTCAAACTCGCTCAAATCCTTACACTTGTCCATTTTTCCTGCTTCTAATACATCAACTTTGAAGACAAAATGTTCACTTGCTGCCTAATATATCCCACCCACTAACAGGAGCCATGATGAGGAGATAATCAGTGATATTCACTTCACCTCTCAGTGTTCATAATGTTATCATAATGTGATCGGTGTATATTTATAATATATTTATGTTTTATTCCCTATACAATCCTCATCATTCATCAACTAGCTTGACTCTCGCTGAGGCTTGCAGTTGTGTCACTTCACTGTAGCTCTAGGTGGTTTTAATTCACAGAAACATAATTGTTCAACTTCTCTTTTAGTTACCACCCAATGGTCAATAACTAACTTTGCGGACTGCATGCACGAACGCTTTCTCACTCATGTGACCCAGTGGTGGAAGACTGGCAGATCTCAGCCCTGAACGCTGTTTAACCTTAGACAAAATTCTATGAAATTAAAAAGAGGGATGAATTAAGATCTTTATGTGATGGATAAAAACGTGTACTTAAATAGAGCAATATTCTTAAACATGGTGGACACCATTTTAAGGAACGACTTACATTTATCTCATTTATACAACTGAGCAGTTGAAGGTTAAGGGTCTTTGCTCAAGACCACAGCGGTGGCAGCTTAGTGGTCCTGGGATTTGAACCCACAACCTTCTGACAACTTAACCACTGAAGCTGGAACTGTTTTATCAAACGTTTGCTTCAGATTTTGAGACAGCACCTCCCATACACTTCCATTCGGCATGTTTCAGTTTTAGCAGCATCACACCTGCTCTTTATTGCTGTATCAGTAAAAAGTATTTTAACACAGCCGCCAAAAGCGTAGGAATATTATTCACACATGACACAGCGGTCGAGTTCTTATTTGCAACATCCCGAATTATAGCATCAAGTTCCGCATGCGGTTCTCTAATGTAAACAAACATGTCTGACAGCTGGGCACAAATGTTTTCTCATGAAGCTGAGCAGAGTACACAGAGGGTGTAGACACAGAATGAAGGCTCAGATCCAGATATAGAACATTCCAGCATCACCAATGAGGGGAACGGGTGGTGGTGGAGCCGTGCATCAGCTCGTACCTTCCCATCAAATACAATTGTTAGAAAAAAAAGAGCAGGAACTTTTAGTGCAGCTGAAGCGTTAAATGTTGATGAAAGGAGAACTAAATGAAATCGTCTTACCAGCAGCTCAAAAAAAAAAACCAGGCTGGTTTTTCTGGTCGAGTTAAAAGATAAGCGCAAAAGCGCAAGACAAACGTCTTGAACGTTCAGAGTGGGGAGTTTTTACGTCTCTGGAAATACGAGGGTGTCATTTTGGCTTTTTTTTAACCAGCTCCATATGTGCAACTGTATGTGTTCACCTGCAGGGGAAAGTGATGATGTGTTGAAATACATCACCATCCACAAACCCGAGGCTAGATCACTTAACAAAAAGCATTCTGTTGTTTATTAAGTCAACAAAGAGGCCAAGTGTTGCTAAATAGTACATCTCTACGTGGCAAAAAGCCAAGCCTGTGACAAAAACACATTGTGGTATTGCAGTACTGAAACACTCCTTTAACCATTAACATTTAAATTCCTCAAATCAACATTACAAGTCCAACACTTACTCTTAAAGGATATGGTAACCGTTCTGTAACCTTAAAATATTACATTTCTCTTATCCAGAGTACGGTTTATTTTAGCCTCAGGGGACTCACTGTCCTGCTCAGTTTCAAGTTCTTCCTCTTGACACAGCAACCAGCTCGTGAAGTGTCTGATAAGTTGGATCAGGTGTATACACACGAAGAAAAGCAAACCTTTGACCCAAGCAGGTCAATGGTGCAGAGAACCTCTGCTGTGGACTATGTAAACTTCTAAATCTCTCCCACCAAAATCAGAGTCCATGTGCCTAAACTCTATCTCTTGAACCTGAAGATGTCAGGGGTATTATTTCATGGTTTGGAGCTAAATTGGACTCCCTGGTTTATATTATTGTCTGGTTTAACAAACATTCCAGAGATTTAACCAGTCATAAAATGAAATACACAAGCAAATAAGGCTGTGCTGCAGGGGAAACCATCCAAAGACTCTTGACTACATCATCATTTGGCCATGATCTCTCACATAAGCAGCACAAACAGCCATGACTTGAGGCTGAGCTGCAAGAAGAGAATTCATTTAACTATATGGTGGACCAGGCTGAATAGTCAGGGCACACAAAGAACCTATTTTTAGCTGTAGGCACAAATCCAGTCCTGAAAAGGGTCAGAATCAAGGCCAGTGTTGTAATTTCCCTGCTCAAAGAGATCTACTAAACCTGGTGATTATCTAGTGAGTGTCTTTAAGCAGAGGGATCACTAAAGTGTACCTGAATCCAGCTCTAAGCTGCTCCAGAATCCAGCTCTAAGTTATATCAAAGCTTTCAGTGTGTGTGTGTGTGTGTGTGTGTGTGTGTGTGTGTGTGTGTGTGTATATATATATATATATATATATATATATACACACACACACTATATTGCCAAAAGTATTCGCTCACCTGCCTTGACTCGCATATGAACTTAAGTGACATCCCATTCCTAATCCATAGGGTTCAATATGACGTCGGTCCACCCTTTGCAGCTATAACAGCTTCAACTCTTCTGGGAAGGCTGTTCACAAGGTTTAGGAGTGTGTTTATGGGAATTTTTGACCATTCTTCCAGAAGCACATTTGTGAGGTCACACACTGATGTTGGACGAGAAGGCCTGGCTCTCAGTCTCCGCTCTAATTCATCCCAAAGGTGTTCTATCGGATTGAGGTCAGGACTCTGTGCAGGCCAGTCAAGTTCATCCACACCAGACTCTGTCATCCATGTCTTTATGGACCTTGCTTTGTGCACTGGTGCACAGTCATGTTGGAAGAGGAAGGGGCCAGCTCCAAACTGTTCCCACAAAGTTGGGAGCATGGAATTGTCCAAAATGTCTTGGTATGCTGAAGCATTCGGAGTTCCTTTCACTGGAACTAAGGGGCCAAGCCCAGCTCCTGAAAAACAACCCCACACCATAATCCCCCCTCCACCAAACTTTACACTTGGCACAATGCAGTCAGACAAGTACCGTTCTCCTGGCAACCGCCAAACCCAGACTCGTCCATCAGATTGCCAGATGGAGAAGCGCGATTGGTCACTCCAGAGAACGCGTCTCCACTGCTCTAGAGTCCAGTGGTGGCGTGCTTTACACCACTGCATCTGACACTTTGCATTGCACTTGGTGATGTATGGCTTGGATGCAGCTGCTCGGCCATGGAAACCCATTCCATGAAGCTCTCTGCGCACTGTTCTTGAGCTAATCCGAAGGCCACATGAAGTGTGGAGGTCTGTAGCGATTGACTCTGCAGAAAGTTGGCGACCTCTTCGCACTATGCGCCTCAGCATCCGCTGACCCCGCTCCGTCAGTTTACGTGGCCTACCACTTCGTGGCTGAGTTGCTGTCGTTCCCAAACACTTCCACGTTCTTATAATACAGCGGACAGTTGACTGTGGAATATTTAGGAGCGAGGAAATTTCATGACTGGATTTGTTGCACAGGTGGCATCCTATCACAGTTCCACGCTGGAATTCACTGAGCTCCTGAGAGCGACCCATTCTTTCACAAATGTTTGAAAAAACAGTCTGCATGCCTAGGTGCTTGATTTTATACACCTGTGGCCATGGAAGTGATTGGAACACCTGATTCTGATTATTTGGATGGGTGAGCGAATACTTTTGGCAATATAGTGTATGTGTGTGTGTAATATATATATATATATATATATATATACACACATACACTATATGACCAAAAGTATGTGGACACTCATATGTGCTCGTGCATCTCATTCCAGATTTAGTTCCTCTTTGCCATAGGAAATAAGCTCCACTCCTCAGGGAAGACTTTCCACTAGATGCTGGAGCATGGCTGTGGGGATTTGTGTTCATTTAGTCACAAGAGCATTAGTGAGATCAGAGTTCCAGTTTAACCTGAAGGTGTCCAGTGGGGCTGAGGTCAGAGCTTCATGGAGCTCGCTTTGTGCACAGGTGCACTGTCATGCTGAAACGTGTTTTGTTACTTTTATTTTTTAATAAAAAATAAAAGTAAACAGTGAAAGCAGCGTAGTGGCCATGGTAGAGTTTATAGTTCAATCCTGAGGTTTGGTTACTGTGCAGAGGTTTGTTTCCTCTTCTCTCCCAAAAACATGCCATTAGGTGGCGTGGCTGCATTTAATTGCATGTGTTGCCCTGTAATTCCCGCCTCAGGATGAGTGTTCCCGGGATAGGCTCTGAATTAACTGCAACAGCAGGATAAATCAGATAGACTAATCAGCCTTAACATTAAAACCACCTGCCTACTATTGTGTAGGTCCCCCTTGGGCTGCGAAAACTGCGCTGATTCATCATGACATGGACTCCACAAGATGTCTGAATGTGTGCTGTGGTATCTGGCACCAAGACATTAGCAGCAGATCCTTTAAATCCTGTTAACCTCCACAGATCAGACTTGGCGATCGGACCAGACGGTCCCGACTGCACATCACTGAGCCTTGGGTGTCCATGACCCTGTGACCGGTTCACCTTCCTTGAAGCACTATTGGTAGGTACTAACCACTGCAAGACCTGTTGTTTTGGAGATGCTCTAACTCTAGCCATCACAATTTGGCTCTTGTCAAAGTCACTCAGATCTTTACACTTGCCCATTTTTCCTGCTTTCATCACATCAACTTTATGATCTGACTGTTCATTTGCTGTCTAATATATCCCACCCTCTTCCTGACAGGTGCCACTGCAGCGAAATAAACAATGTTATTTATTTCAACCCTTAATGTTATTGCTAATCGATGTAGACAGATGTGACCTTAGGGATCACGTAAAACCTAATTAAAGCTACACCACACCACATGCACCTTCCCAGATCAAAGACATGTCCTACAAGTACAAACAAATGCTACCACCTCAGGAACAGGTTAATAAACTTAGCCCTTTATTTTCTGAGTGCTGAGCTCATGCTGAAGACCTGAAAGATGCTGTAGATAGATATTGCTCTATTACGCGCGCGCGCGCACACACACACACACACACACAGGTCAGACCAGATCAGATCTAAATTACATTAACCGTTGTTGATCTAGATCTTGAATCTGATTGGCTTACTGCAGGCCAATCAGATCGCACTGGACACTGGAGCAGGAAGTGACAGGAAGCAAAGCAGACGAAGAAGCTATTTGACCAATTAATGAAAGAAAGTTACTTTTTTGTATCATTCAACCTAGGAACACAAAACGAATAGCTATTATGTGTCACAATATATTTAATATTAACCAAGAGATTTTCTTCTGTTGTTTTTTTTAACACCAGTAGTCTACTCGCTAGCCATTCCTGTTGAATGACCTATTCTACTAACTTTAACTGTAGACCTGGCGCGCGCACACACACATGATATGTCTAACGATCAGGAACAGCTTTAGTTTTAAATTCCAATGGTCATCTGCAGAAGACTGACTCAAACTCCTGAGACCGAGGAATGAACTCAGGCTTTATTTCTGTCTATGATTCAGACGAGCTAATGACAAACATCCCCCTACCGCTGGGATTTTTTTTTTTTTTTGACGTGTAAATGGAAAAATAAATGCAACACATATCGTTACTTTCTTCCTAATACGACTGGAGACTAATCAGTGGACGTGAGCTGTAATTATAAGCACCATTAATTAACGGCGCGCGCGAGACTCTCTTATCACCGTGTGTCTATATCTCACACACACACCTCCTAAAACACAGGGCATCAGTAGTCGGTTATTACTATAGCTCGTGCTTTAATTTACAGCCCAAAATGCAACAATGAAACACCACCACTTCCCTCTCACACACTGGTATACAAACACACACAGAAAACCCGCAATCTTCGTGGCAAAATACGAGCGAAGCGAAAATAGCCGAAGCCGCACATACTGACCGTGAGAGCAGCTGTCTGGCACACAGCAGCCTTTTTGTGGCGTTTTAACTACAGCCTTTTCCCAAGGGATGCTTTTTATACAAAAAAAGCATTCAACGGAATCTCTCCGAGGAAATAAAAAAAAAAGGGCCGGGTTCATACGCACACATACAAAAGAAAAAACCCGAAATCGAGCCAAGAAAATGAACGACTCGGGGGGGGGGAAGTAAACGTGGCCGAGTAGGTCGGGCTTCGAGGCGACTGTGTGCTTTTACAGCCTGAATGAAACACGTGGGGATCTGAACCTCGCCGATTTAGGATGGGAGATAGATATGCCGCATCATTAGAAACCCGATCCGCCAGGCTGGCTTGAACAACTCCGAACAAATGGGTCCAAATGTTCCCCGAACCGCTGTAAAACAAAAAATCCACGCAGTCGTGATGAGGCGTGTTTTCCGTGTGTGTAGCTGCCCGAACTAGCTCACTGACACCGCACACAAAGTCTGAATGAAGCTTACAGCAATGCCCTCTCCTAGCCTGTTCACAACTTAAAACCATAAAATTGTCCACCCCCCCCCCTTTTTTTTTTTTACTTTGAGAAACAAATGAGAATAATAAAATTCAAGTCATTTGAACAAGTTTAATGTTTAGGAAAACAGCCGAAAAGTGCATCCTACAGCGCTGTCTTAAACTAGCTACATGACAAAAACCTAAGAAACAGTGATGAGAGCTATTCAGTGTGGAAAAAAATAGTGAAATAAAGAAAACAAAAAAATGTATTAAGATGTTGTGACTTAAGATCGATCATAATATTATTAATAATCATTTTACTTCAGAAATTTATTTATTTATTTATTTAGCAAGCACTGACTTTCACAAATTAGCAATGATGCTAAAATTCTAAAGGCTAGACATTTCTGGGGGAGGAAAAAAAGGCTTGAAATGGTCTTTATAAAAATGTGTTTTTAATTAAATTAGGACTCTTTTTAATTTAATAGAGTCCTAATTTCATTAAAACACATTTTTACAAAATCCCCCTTTTAAAAAGAGTCCTAATTTCATTAAACTTAATTGACGTTCTAAGCAGGCTGAAAGTTTGTTTTTCACAATGCTAAAAAAATATGTGAGAGTAATGTTATTTGTGAATTTGTTTTAATACACTTTTTTGTGCACTCTTTCAGACATAGCAGTGACTCTTTACTGAAAAACAAGATACTTCCTCACAGGGCAGGCCGGCGGTGCCAATAGATAAGACAAAAGTGGCAAAAAGTCTGAAACACTGTTGAAATTTTCTTTTCTTTTTTACCGAAGGGTTTCAGAGAAAAAAAATGGTACGAAGCTTCACTTTTTCCTCGGTGCTGTTGTCTTTTGTGTCTTAAGTATGAATCTGTCACTTAGGAAGATGTAGGCGATTTAACTTTGAGAATAAAAGCTATAAAGCTTCGTCACTGCTCCAATAATGTACCTTAAATTGCGTTAAAAGATCCATGTTACTAAGCGAAAGGTAAATAATGAAGATACAAAAGCTGTATCTGTGATGATACCACCTTAGCGAGAAGGAAAGAGTTTAGTACCTTTACTTCAGACTTACTTCAGTCTGTGTGACTGTCCTATTCCAATTAAACTTACCTGGCTTAGGACATCTTGGATGAATCCAGCATTTAAATATATAAGGCAGTGTGCTCCGTTGTGTTTCCTAGGATGTCCGTGGACAGGACCAGGCTTTGGTCTGACCTTCATACACTTCTGGTGCTCTTAGACGAGCTAGTGGAGCCTTGATCAGGGGACACTTTATAAAGAGAAGCATGGCTGTTGTGTGTGTGTGTGTGTGTGTACATGTTGTACTTGTGTATGTGTGTTAATTGGTTAGCTTTTAAATCCCCAGGGAAGGAGGAGAGAGGCTGAGAGAGCAGCAACAACAACGAAGTTGCATTGCAGAAGTAAGATTAGCTCTTAATTTCACAGTTTATTATGTCATTGTGGATATGTTTATGCCTGGTTACACACTAAGTAATACCCTGACGTGCGTGTGTGTTAGTCACATGATATTGTTGCAAAACCGCTTCTGGTTTCTTTTCTTTTCTTTTCTTTTCTTTTCTTTTCTTTTCTTTCTTTCTTTCTTTCTTTCTTTCTTTCTTTCTTTCTTTCTTTCTTTCTTTCTTTCTTTCTTTCTTTCTTTCTTTCTTTCTTTCTTTCTTTCTTTCTTTCTTTCTTTCTTTCTTTCTTTCTTTCTTTCTTTCGTCCTTGTTGATTCTTACAGCAAAAAAATAAAATAAAATAAAGCAAAAAAGACAGCATGAATCTGTAGAGGTCCTGCTTATGTAGCACAAACGTTCTGTTATTTCAACCCCAAAGTCTTTTCCTGCTATTGTGATCCTTTTGTTTCATTTTCTTGTATCTCTGCAGAGTGACTTTATATTCAGCTTCAGTTCAACAACAAAAAAGGACTAAAAATATCCCCTACTTCCCCCCCCCTCTGTTAAAAAACATTCTGTAAACTTACATTACGAGATCACTTATGCAAGACACTCACAAGTATTCATGGAAATTCAACACAAAGTTTGAAATGATTGTTAAAGAGTCTATCGATACCTGTCCAAAATTTCTGCTGTAACTGATCTACTTTAATGCATTGTAAGCAGTACAGCAAATTTTGACCTTGAATGTGTGGTGTGATGAAGACACATGCTCCTGTTGTGTAGTTTGTCACATGAGTGTGTCATTACAGCTATCTTTCCCATGAGCCTTAAACCTATGCTGAGAATATGAACAGTGTGAACACCTGTATTTTACTCTCGTTAATTAGTGTTGATAATAATTACCAACATAAAAAATAATACGCAAACAAAGCCGATAATTAACTCATGCTGGAGAAGCATATTGCTTGAATTGTCACTGTCACAATAAACAGTGGCTCAGTAGTGCTGTAGAGTGGGAAAATACGATATCAGGTGAGAAATGTTTATTGGATTACATTTCTAATGATACAGAAAGACTTATTTGTTAGGACATACAGGACATACGGCAATGTTTAAGCTGCTTGTCATCCACACGCTTAATCATATGTGGGAATGGGCTTTATGTCTTAAGTACACCACACAAATACTGTGAGCAAATATTAAGAGCTAAGGCGCAGCAACATTTTTAAGTAAACCCCCTGTGTTTTTAATATTCATTTTAATACGAAGTCCCGTCCACTTATTACAGCTTGCCTTTAGACTACAGCATAGGGATTTATATTTAATGCACTTACAATATTACTTCAAAGAATTTCATGAATAGTGTTTGTGTTTAATGGAGTACAGCTACAGTTTTCCAGGGAGCGCCTTTTAAACTGCTCAGAATTCAAGACCACAACATTTTTGTTACCGGTGGAGGCTCCTTAGACTTACAAGTAAGGCCGAATACAATCCTAGCTAAGAGCTTTTCTTAAACACTTAGTAGCTCACTGGCAGTACTTGGAAAGGACCTCTCCATCTTCCTGTCAGAGAACCTTTTAGACATGGTTCTCAAAGTGGGGTCCATATACTTGTGTATCCAGGGGGAATCTGACTATAGTGCAATTTTTTAAAAAAAAATCATATTTGGTAAAATCAGTGGCTCTAAACAAGTATCAGGTCTAGGAACAAACTTTAAAAACTTAAGTCAAGGTATAGCTAATGAGTTTGACAAAATATGACTTGATTAACAGAGAAGTAACCGACGAGAAGTGAAAATAAAACATTAATTGTGAACCGAATACTTCAAAACTGAAATGGGAATAAAATAGAATTAAATTTTATCAGTTGTATGAGAGAAAAAGAGAAATTTTCTAAAGAGAATTTTGAGTACAATTGTTCGATTTCAAGAATACTCAAGTATAAACAAACCACAATGCTATTAACGTATAGCAATGAAATTTAGTATCAAGGGTGTATCATAAGCCTAATCGACTGCTGACTTGAAGTAAATGGTATACTCAAAAAATAACTATTCAGCAGTTAATTCTAGTCCACTAATCTGATTGGATAAGCAACATTGTGAAGAGAGCTGATATTTAGTATAACATCACTTTTACATAACTTTAATATTTGTATCACTTCGCTCATTCACATTCTCTACATAAAATTCAGTCGTAGCTTTTTCACAGGATGTCAGTACTACAGGAGTACTTCTGTTGCATAGCAACACAGAGTGCCGTTGTGGCTTTTTTTGGTTGTTGGTTCAAAAAGAACCTAAATATTTGTCCATTATTATGACTATTAGTTCATTGAACTGTTGTATAAAAGCAGCAGCACACTCACAGTCATGTGATTGTACTGAATGAGTTCCTACACCACAAGCCCAAATCACAGCCATGCTGATGTTCAGTACAATCACATGACTGTGAGTGTGATATTGCTATTATACAACAGTCTCCATAATGATCATGCCACGTTATCGTACACGTAATATGCAAATGTATATCTGAATGAATGGAACAATCAGGACTAAAAATCTCTAATGAATTATAACATATAATACTATACACTGATCAGGCATAACATTATGAGCAGTGACAGGTGAAGTGAGTAACACTGATGATCTCCTCATCATGTCACCTGTTAGTGGGTGGGATATATTAGGCAGCAAGTGAACATTTTGTCCTCAAAGTTGATGTGTTAGAAGCAGGAAAAATGGGCAAGCGTAAGGATTTCAACGAGTTTGACAAGGGCCAAATTGTGGTGGCTAGACGACTGGATCAGAGCATCTCCAAAACTGCAGCTCTTGTGGGGTGTTCCCGGTCTGCAGTGGTCAGTATCTATCAAAAGTGTTCCAAGGAAGGAACAGTGGTGAACCGGCGACAGGATCATGGGCGGCCAAGGCTCACTGATGAACGTGGGGAGCGAAGGCTGGCCGTGTGATTCGATCCAACAGACGAGCTACTGTTGCTCAAACTGCTGAAGAAGTTAATACTGGTTCTAATAGAAAGGTTTCGGAATACACAGTGCATCACAGTTTGTTGCGTATGGATCTGCATAGCTGCAGACCAGTCAGGGTGCCCATGCTGACCTCTGTGCCCCGCCGAAAGCACCAACAATAAGCATGTGAGTGTCAGAACTGGACCAAGGAGCAATGGAAGAAGGTGGCCTGGTCTGATGAATCACGTTTTCTTTTACATCACATGGATGGCCGGGTGCATGTGCGTCGCTTACCTGGGGAACACATGGCACCATGTGCACTATGGAAAGAAGGCAAGTCGGCGGAGGCAGTGTCATGCTTTGGGCAACGTTCTGGGAAACCTTGGATCATGCCATCCATGTGGACGTTACTTTGTTGCAGACCATGTACACCCTTTCATGGAAATGGTGAATACTTATGAAAGGCACATGCAGCTAGTATCTTGATATTCATGGTGCAGTTTTCATGGTTCATTCATTTATGGAAATCAGCTTGGTCTTAAATGTTGGTGAGTTTAAGGGATATTAGTTGCATGCAAAGAGTAGCGCCTAGAAAAAGCATTTCAATATTTGCATTTACAACTAGCTCAAGAAAAACTGGCGCTATGTATCATCTGACATCATTCGTGCACTTCTGTACACAACACCCCTGCGATATATACGGCTCGGATGTGGAGTTTGTCTGAGGCAGCATTACCATTTCCACAAGATTCCTTGTAAAGAGGGCTAAAATGTTACATGCAGTCCGGGTGCAAACTCCATTCCTCTCTGTTCCCATGTTGAAAATTAAACAAAGGTCTAAGGTGGTACACATAAATTCTCGCTGACGTTTCTGTAAGAACTTGCACAATACTTGCAGAGAGCAATGCGGAAAGGAAAGGGTTGGGCGGCTGTGCATTCTTGGACATCTACAAAAGACACTGTTTTAAGGAATGAAGAGCGTGAGTTCGCTGAACTATTATAAAAACCACAGCAGAGGAGGAAATTAACAAAGGTTTTGGCAAGTGCCTATGAATCTTCATTTCCTTACGTCCACACAACAGTTTAACTGGTAATTACATCCATCTTGAATGTCTGCTCCAGAAAAGAACAAGCCTGTGGAAGTTATTTCAGGGGCTAAAGCCAAACAACAACCTTGAAGTAAACCGAATTGAAGACTCGGAATTGAAACAAATCAACCCTCATTGGCACTGTGGTAGACAAAAGAGTGAGACATTTAAGCCCATAATTATTGCTCTGCAGATGTTAATATGATACGCTGAGAAAGGTGAGCGGCAGGGCTTGATTCGGCGCTCGATGCACTCAGTGTGGTCTTGTTATGTCCTTGTGAGGTAAAGAGGGTGATGGGAACCTGTGCTGCAGATCAACAGAGCTCAAGCCCTGATTAAGGATCTCATAAAGAGAGGCTTATAGCTCGTATCTGGATACAAACGCAGCGTCACAGCACGTTTCTCAAGGGAATGAGGAAGGATAAAGTGGCCGCATCGTCGCAGAATTAAATTGATCTATTGTGCACAGTCTAGAGGCTTCACGTATGTAGAGATCGTACATGAGACCAAACACAGAGGTGGTTCACAGGGATGTGAAAGAAAATGAGAAAAACAACCATTCATGCTTGATATGATGAATAGCTTGGCCTTCTTTGGTTGGCAGCTAGGGATCACTTAACTGTACAAGAAATGACATGGACCCATTAAAAAAAATTATATATATATACACACACACATAGGCAAGCTTTTGGAACAACATCATAAAGTTAGGTCTGAGTTAATATCATCATTATTATTATTATTATTATTATTGTTTCAGCATGAATGCCTGGATTGGAGGTTTAGATAGATATAAAAACGAGTGTGTAAAGGTTTATAAATGTACACAAAAAAAGTATAGCTACATGTAAAATCAGACTCCTTGGCTATGCTTCATTGACCCCCTGGAAGTCTTCTTCCCCCACACTGAGAAGTGCTGATCTAGACCATGTTCTCAGAGATAGAGAGTTCACATCACTTCCCTAACACTTAACACTTAATATGCTTCGAGGATTCCTGTTCACTGAAAAATGCTTAAATACTGAAAATGTGTTTCACAGCAATTAGTGAAAGATCATGACCTCTACAAACCGTGCTGGCAATGACGAAGAAAGGAGCTAACGGTTAACCCGAGCCTACTGATTGTTAACTCTTTATCTGGAAGCAGAGCCCAGTGTTTTCTGATGATCATGTAATTAATAGTTTAAGAAAAAAAACCACACAACTAAAACTCTTTAAAAGAAATGAATTCATGTATTTACATTTTTCCCCTTCTCTACTCCTCCATGCTTACCCAAGTCATTAAAAGAAAATTTCACTTTGACATGCAACTAATGATCTCCAGTGGCGTTTATACACATGGTCATCTGGTTTCATTCAAGCCTACATTACTCACAACTGCAGTCTGCTGACACGTTGACAGTGGAGTCATTAGGACTTCAGCTCATCCTTAGTGATGCAGCAGTGCTTTAATCCTCACAATCTGACCAAATTGTCTCGCCTCTTTACATTTACAGCCTATGGCAGAAGCCCTAACCTAGAGCAAAATATATTTTTATTTCCCTTAAGCAGTTAAGTTTTAAGACAATACTAAGATCTGAAATCAGTAGTCTGGCATCTTCACCACGGAGCTACCACTGCCCTTAACAAGAAAAGGAGACCTCTCTATCTATTCACAGCTCAAACAGATAAGCTCCCCAGGCTGCACATTTCATATACATAACTCAAGATTGTCATCTCGTACAATCATCAAGCAGCGGTTTCTGTTGCAACTAAACACAACGGTGTCACATAGCTACAACATCCAGCTCTTTTCGCTTCTCATTAACATGACATTGAACATCATTGGAAAATGGTGAATAGGAAAGTCAACTCTGAAAATATTCTCCTGTTAAATGCCATCGTGACTTCACTAGTAATGTTTGTGATGTCAGAGCGGCTCATATGTAGAACAAATATACAGCAACAGCCAAAAAAACAGGCAGAATCACTACACACAAACATTTATTCATTCATTTTCTGGAGCGCTTATCCTTTACAGGGTCACAGAGAGCCTGGAGTCTATCGGTGGAACAAGGTGCTGGACACCCTGGACACAATATAGACAATTTATAGATGCCAATCAGCCTGCATCACATGTCTGTGTTGAGTGAGGGAGGAAACTGAAGAACCTGGAGAAAACCCATGAAGAACAGGGAGAAGAAGATGTGAACTCAGGGTGAAGGCAGGAATCGAATCCCGAAACCGGAAAAATATTTTACGTTACATGCTGGAAATTACCTTTAAATGACCCATGCTGCAATAATAACAACTGGATGTCTAGATACAGTGAAAGCTGTCTGTGCGACAAAAACACAAGGAGAGATGGTCTACTTTGTTACTAATGAAAAGAGTAGGTGTTAAACATTTATCTTTGTTACTACAACTCTGCAACAGTTAATCAGGTCACAGAAGGCCAATCAGCCCGACATGGCTTTGAGCTTAAATGTTTCATAAACATGTGATGAGAAAAACTAAACTGTGGTTAAAGGGTAAAAGGAGAAACCAATAGTTAACAGTTGCATAACAACCACAAAGTCAGAATAGATTTAAAGGCTTGCATCCGCCATCAGTTACATCTTACTTGAGGGATCTTCGGTCTGTACAACACTCACTAAATACCGCAAGATTAGATCGTTTAATTGACACAAAATACACACACGCCGTATCGTATGTCACTGTCGTTTGCCACGTCAAAGATAGAAGAACTCGATAGAGGAGTAAGCGGGGTTGCTTTAGGAACACCACCTACAAATAATGCAGGACACGAGTGAGGCATTTTCCAGATCTGACATGTTATCACGTTGTCTCCATCAGCACTTCCTGAGTCACCGTCTTTCCCGTTTTAGATTTTCCAGAGGAACTGTAAACAAACAACACCTACATACATCTTCATTCTTAAATTAACACCACAGAGCTTAGATTAATCACTAATAAGAATCCAGTGTGCTATGCGCTTGGAGGAACAGGAAGATGATCATGATGAAGGATCACACACACAATCAAGTCTCTCCTCCATGTTCAATAATTCCATTTAAGGAGTTCATACTTCCAGAGTATGAGTGTTTAGTGTGTGGTCACTGCTTGTGTGATGGCTCTTTGTTTGAACTCTGTTTTTTCCCCTCTCTCCTCCTGCTCAACTCCTTCAGTCCCTCTTGAAACTGCTCAACAGCCTCAACGTCACCAGCCTCCTGCGCCAGGGCCAAAGCCTCCTCGTACATCTTAACAGACTCCTCGAACTCACCTGAGAGGACACAACAAAAAAAAAAATTAATCGATGAGCTAGACCAGGAGTGAGACAATGTAGGGGCAGTGTTTCATTCCAACCAAGCAGAAGCAGTCTACTAAAAAGCAAAAAAACAGCTCCTGCTTGACTGGGATAAAAACCTGAACCCACACCAGCCCTTTGTGGATAAGACTGCACATGCCTGTGCTAGACCAGTCTATTAACACAACACACTCAAGACTACACAGGAAAAAAAATACATGGTCAATAAATAGCAAACACCAAACCATGTCATAATCAAGAACACTTCACTTTACTGCTTCTCTGTGAACTCAGTTGAAGACTATGACTACTACAATTCCATTCTAAATAAATACATATGTTTTAGCTTATCGGTGTACCCGATTGGGCGATCACATACACACCTAATCTGAATCAGATCATCATTGTATCTGATCAAATGAAGTGCAAAATACGGTTAATAATCAGCTGAATTAATTTGGTTAACACAACCTACCTAGTAAGAGGCTTTAAAAGATTATCCTATTAACCAATAACAATGTCCATAGCAGAAATCTGAGACTCCAGGTTACTATCATTAATATAAATCGAATTTCAAGACATTTTCTGTATTGACTTGGATGCCTCTCAGACTCAGCGTTTGTACTTGGACTTGGTTCAGTCACTAAATATGGTCTTGGTCTTAATCAAGAGTTTGTAAAAAAAAATAATAATAATAATAATAATAATGTTTTTTTTCCTTTTTATATGCACAAATTCGACAAATAATTCCTTTTGTCCAAAAACATATTCTAATGATTGGAACAATGCAGTAATGAAGCCAGCTGGCTGAAGTAAAAACCTGGCCTCAAAAAGCATTTGATGGTTTTCAGTCTTGAAGTTGTCTTGCTTTCACTTGGCCTCAACCCCCTAAGACCTGGTCTTAACTCAATCTTGGCTAGTCCTGGTCTTGAAACTGATAATGCTGGCCTGACTACAGCCCTTCTTGTTGTTGTTATTATTATTACTATACAGCAATAGTAGCTGTAATAAATAATAAGCAGTAATAAATTCCGACTGTGAATATATCAATACGTCTGCATCGTATTTATCATAGGCATATCAGTGGACAGTTCGTTTCCAAATGCTATGTTTCGCTAGTCGTCAGTGGTATCCCATCTTCTTGATGGTATCATGAGGAGTCACATAAAGGAGAAACCGTCTCTTACCTTTGTGCATTAAAATGCCTGCCATGTTTCCCAGCAGTATGTGTTGGTCAGGGTGGCCGGCTGTCTGGCCCAGCTCTACAGCTTTCCTGACCTGAGCCAGTGCCTCATCGTGCTTCCCCTGTAGGTCCAACACTGTGGCCAAGTCACTCATCAAGACCAGCGTCTGGGACAGACACACATTTAGGAGATCACCATAAAGCTGAGCTGATCCTCAGAGCACAGATGTGTTTGTGGTGTTTGCCTAGCTACTGAATAAGATCAGTTTTGAATATAATTTGTGTGTGACATCAGTGACTCGCACCATGAACTAATCGTCAGTCTGGATGATATACCCAGATCTCTCATCTATAAATAAAGGCTGAACAACATCCAAATGTAACTGACTCCAATTATCTCCTCTAGAAATATTCAGTTTAGAAATCAAAAAACAAACAAATCAGCCGAGTGTTCTGTAAGACTCCAATAGATCCCTGAAGGTGTGCTGTGGTATCTGGCACCAAGATGTTAGCAGCAGATCCTTTAAGTCCTCTAAGTTGAAGAATACTTACAGGACTTAAAGAACTTACAGGATTTAAATGACACTTTTGATAGATACTGACCACTGCAGACCGGGAACACCCCACAAGAGCTGCAGTTTTGGAGATGCTCTGATCCAGTCGTCTAGCCATCACAATTTGGCCCTTTGTCAAATTCACAAATACGCTTGCCCATTTTTCCTGCTTCTAACACATCAACTTTGAGGACAAAATGTTCACTTGCTGTCTAATATATCCCACCCACTAACAGGTGCCATGATGAGGAGATCATCAGTCTTATTCACTTCACCTCTCACTGCTCATAATGTAATGCTTGATCGGTGTATATACCATATATACCTATAGCCTCAGTTCTGCATGTTGGCTGATAAATAAGCACAAAGATATTAATTAAGGTGTAAACACTGTGGACTCATTGGGCCTCTTTATCAAGCTGGTTTTGTACAGATTTTGTATGCAAGGAGTGTTTATATGAAAACATCTGGTAAATTAGGAAAAATAACTCTTTCTCCTGTGAGTGTGTAAATGTACACATAAGAAAAATAACTAAACATACTGCTCGAGTGATCAGCTTTGAACAGCATTTTGATATAGGGATTATACTGTCAAGTATAAATTAACCATCTAAATTAACCAACTAAAGATTTCAAAAACATTCCACAAATAAAATATTGTTTAGAGCTGTGCTTTCATATAGACATAAATAGCATTAAAAATATTCTACATATACAAAAGGAATACTAATTTGTATTTGTCTTTTAAGACAAATAAGGCTAGTTGTTGTTGGTTGGTTGGTTCACCACCAAATAATAAAAACTGGCTTATAAATTCCATTTTCTATGGCGGCTAGTCATGGTTTGGCCTCCACTGGTAGTAGAAAATCTCAGCTGATTATCAGTATAACTATTTTAAACACAACTTTATTCTAAGATTGACAAATGAGGCCCTCTGATGGCAGAAATCATGGCAGTGAACATTCAATTTATTGGTATTTCTTTTTGAATGACTTACAACAAGTGATGTTACTTTCAATTTTTTCTTACGGTGCTTTCACGCTGAGGTCCAGGTTCACTAGCATGTAGAGTATGTATAATGTAGCTGTGCTTAGGTACATTCGTCCATGTTCCTTGAAAGATTTGGCTGCTTTTCCCACACAGCTTTAGTTAAATTCAGGTAGGGGGTCGAGTTAATTCTGTAAATGCCCACTAAGGCTTCGACTCCAAGCAAAGTCTTAATCGCATTTGCAGTGTTTTTTGGCCATTAGTGTAATGAAAGTAAGGTTTTTTATCTTACTCTGCATGTTCTTTTAACACTAGGGCAAACAACTGTGCCAGATGTTGATCAAGTCTTTGACTTCTTTCGAAATAAGATGCTTTTCGGACTCTTCCACTGTTAGTTCTGCTTTCATTACGTTACAGTACACTTAACATTACTGCTTGAAAATCTAATACATTAATACATTTAAGGCAATTTATGTCTTCGAAACGTAGACAAATTGAACCAATCTCATAAGTAATAACATGACGCTACAGTAATCATGTTTCACAGACAAAAGAAAAGTCAGAGTGTCCAGTCAGGGTGTCGACACTGAACAGAGTTCAGAGAAATGAAACGATATGAGATGATCTGATCTACTGGTGATTTTTCCAGTTTCTCTAACTAAGTATCTTGTTTTTAAGCCACTGAGATATTTTAGTGGTCTATAGGATTTCCAAAGAAACAACAACCGGCATCTGGCTGTTAAAGATGTATAAGCCAGAGTATCTAATTGCTTTGCCAAATCCAACCACACCCCAAAAATGTGCCTATGGGAAACCACAATTTTAAGAACTTCAGAGAAAATAGTCACTGAGCTTGGATGCATCCAGTCTATTAAACCCTCCCAGCATTGTTTTGTAAACTAGACGTGAGGTAACCAGATGATCCAGGAAACCAGATCCACGTTCCTGATTCGGGAAAACTAAAAGCTATTTCCATTGAAGACATGTCTGTCAGGGTATTTTTTTGAAATCTTGTCACGGCTTAGTAGATCATGCATGCTGTGCTCAGAGTTGCAGTTTTTAGGCCTTTTCCCCAATTTAATTTCAGAAAACTGTGTGCAAACATGACCCAGTCCATGTTATATTCAGGCTGCTGTACCTGAGGATGGGCTTCTCCTTGCTCTTCCTGGCAGATCTGCAGAGCGTGACGGTAGTCTCTGCACGCTCCTGTGAAGTGCCGAAAGGATGCCAGGTATCGCGCTCGGGCATCCAGACTGAGGCCAAGCAGCAGCCGTGTGTCCTTCCTTTCCTCTTCTGCTAGGACCAGAGAGAAAGACTGATGAGTGAGGGAGCTTTCTGACATTCGTCACATAACCTGCTGAAAAACACACACAGAGGACACAGCTGCAACTTTACACAGATCCAGCAATGATGAACTGTTTCCTTATACTGGAGGATTCATTCAACTACACATATGTGGACAATCAAACATATTTTTTTTTGCTGTCTGAATTTTACTTTTGCATTGAAACTACTAGTCAGATGTAAATGTACAATGAAGTGCAGCTCACAACTGGCTATTTATCTGAGTTTGATAATTCTACAGGGTCAAATTATATTCACAGCAGCAACTATTAGGCATTTAGCTCTCTATACTACTCTGTATCACGTAAGCAAGTATAGCTGAGGCTCGGCACACAGCTTTAAAAGGTAGTGTGTCTAGAAAGCGTCAAGAATATATTACTGACACAAAACACAAAACTCAAGCAACCCACATGGAAATGTACACACTCAGGAGTGAGAAAGAGGTGTAAAGGAAGTGGTTTCCAACTGATTTCTGTTAAACCCAACGCATCATCACTGCACCGTGACATCCTCGTCATTACTGCTGCGGTTTTCACGTCAAACAACCACATCAGACATCATTAAGACTGAAAGCTGTGAATCACAAGGACGTGTAAGTGACAGGAAAATTTCCCTCCATTCTCTACTAATATTCTCTACTAACACTTTTTGGCAGTTGATTGATGTCACAAAGGTCAGAGTTCAGAGAAATGAGCTGAAATAAACATGAGCATGGAGGAGTGTGACAACACAGTGAACCTTCCCACAAAACCCAGACACAGAACAGATATCAGCACAGCACAGAGAGAGAGAGAGAGAGAGAGAGAGAATGAATGATTGAGAGAGAGAGAAAGAATGAATAAACAAACAGACGGATGGATAAATGTACAAGAAAGAAACAGAAAGAAAGAAAGAAAGAAAGAAAGAAAGAAAGAAAGAAAGAAAGAAAGAAAGAAAGAAAGAAAGAAAGAAAGAAAGAAAGAAAGAAAGAGAGAGAGAGAATGAATGAATGAATGAATGAATGAATGAATGAATGAATGAATGAGAGAGAGTGAGAGAGGGAGAGAGGGAGAGGGAGTATGAATGAATGAATGAAAGAGAGAAAGAGAGAGAGAGAGAATGAATGATTGAGAGAGAGAAAGAATGAATAAACAAACAGACGGATGGATAAATGTACAAGAAAGAAACAAAGAAAGAAAGAAAGAAAGAAAGAAAGAAAGAAAGAAAGAAAGAAAGAAAGAAAGAAAGAAAGAAAGAAAGAAAGAAAGAAAGAAAGAAAGAAAGAAAGAAAGAAAGAAAGAAAGAAAGAAAGAGAGAGAATGAATGAATGAATGAATGAATGAGAGAGAGAGAGAGCGAGAGAGAGCGAGAGAGAGAGGAGTATGAATGAATCAGTGAATGAGAAAAAAATTAATGAATGGGAGAGGGAGAGAGAGAGAGGGAGTATGAATGAATGAATGAAAGAGAGAGAGAGAGAGAGAGAGAATGAATGAATAAAAGAATGAATGAGAGAGAGAGAGAGACAGAGAGAGACAAAGACAGAGACAGAGACAGACAGACAGAAAAGAAAATCACTGAAAAGAGAAAGTAAAACGAGAATAAAGAATCTGTTGGAGTTGTCTGTCTCCTGATTCCCAGCCCAGGAAAATGACAGATTTGGCATTTGGATGTGATTGGTGTTTATAATAAAGAAGACACTGGGCAGTTAAGTGGTCAGCTGTAAGGTCATGCCACAGACCAGTCATGAAATTATTCTGTAGAAATCATTTACAAGAAAACGCCTCATGATGAGTTTCAACACATGAAATGAGCTCTAACATGAATATGAGATATGAGAATCATTGACCATGACAGTAGATGTTGTCCATATGGCCCAGCACTAGAAGGACACACACATACACAATACCTGATATGGTATCTGGTGGAAGATCCTTCTGCTTCTCCAGCTTGGCCTCCAGGGACTCGGTGCAGAACTGGAAGCCATGCTCTGCCAGCTCATTCCTGAGAAAAACACCGGGGAAGTGAACTGTTACAGCACAGATACCAAGTCAAGTAAATAAAAATCTGCGTTGACTTCAGCATGTATATAAGGAATAATCCATGACTGGCTGAGGAATGATTCATTTTCTTAATAATTGAATTCAATTAGTCCACTTTTACCATAATTACCACACCTTAAGACATTGTTCAGAGGAAAAAAGAGAGAGAATGTGTGATTGTAGCAATGAGAAAGAAAACAACTACTGATATTTATTTGTTTGTTTGTTTATCAATTCTATTTGATCTATTATCTGTAACAATAAATAAATCAGAAAAGCCTGTTAAGCATGAATATTTTATTTATTTATTTATTTATTTGCTGCTGTGATGACTACTATACAAGTGCAGGATTATCAATGTTTGTTTGTTTGTTTGTTTGACAAACAGGAAGGAAGCTGTTGAAGATTTCAGACACCTGTCCGTCAAACCTGCGACATCGATCCAAATCCAAAACCTAACTCGGTTTGTCTATTCGTTATAACAATTATTCCATACAAAATGTTCTCAAACAGACATGTCTCTAATGTTCAACGTCAGAGGCACTGCAAATGAAAAGAAACAGCGTTTGGATCTCACAACCAGATTAAATGACTATAATTATAGTCAGTATGAATCCCAGCTTTATTTCTGTAACTTTCGTAAATAAATTCCTGATCCTCCAAACGCAGTCATATGCATGTGTTACGCAAACATCCAGATTTAAAGAAAAAATAACTGATTAATAACCGTCCGGATGCAAGAGGTGACGCGCAAGTATTTCCTTCTAGACGTCATCGTGAGATACTAATCCATTCAAATCAGTCTCTGGGGGTTAAAGTAATCCGCTGTATTGTGTGTGTGTGTGTGTTTTTCCCCGGTAGCACAAAGCACTAAAAACAGTTTAAAATCCCTTCTTTATTTGCAGTAAATGGAATAGATGATGCTAGCCATTAACCCCGCAGCTTTAATAACAAGTACGCAGATTTACACTACATTCTGAGACAGAAAGAAAAATACTCACTTGTTTTGAGCGGCGTAGATGCTGGCCAGCTTCAGGGACATTTCGATGACTGCGTTGTCGTCCTGTTTAAAATAAGCCGTATAAGTTTTAGTTATGCCGTCATAGCTAATCTTGCCGGAGTCCCTGCCTGCACTTTACACATAACCTACATTGTCTTTAAACATCACATGATCACATACATACTTAATATCTTTCTCTGTCGAGCTATACATCCCATTCCTGAGCTCCCAGTGTTGTGAATTTCCAAAGTGACCACTGCCTCTACCCCTGGTCGGAGTCTCGTCGCTTGGTGGTGCTGTGGATGGATCTGTATGGACAGCCTGTGACCAGGAGATAGCCGTGGACAGAGCCACTTGGGGACTATAACACAGTCTGCCATTACATTTGTCAGCAAGAAATCAGTGTCTATAATGAACTCAGAAACTAAACTGGCCTAATAGCTCCTCATGGGCCCTTGGTTGCTGTTGTAGATAGGACATTTAGTTACATTTACATTATTTACTGTCCAGTGTCACTCAAATGAGGATGGGTTCCCTTCTAGGTTTCTTCCTCATATCATCACAGGGAGTTTTTCCTTGCAACCGTCGCCACAGGCTTGCTCATTAGGGATCAAATAGGGATAAAATAGTTTAATAATATTTTTCCCCTTTCTCTGTTTCTCTACGTTTGTAAAGCTGCTTTGAGACAATGTCCATTGTAAAAGGCGCTATACAAATAAATAAAACTGAATTGAAAATATAAGGATTAAAAATATTCATTTCCTGCATCTGCTCAAAACATATAAGGAACACAGTAGACAAAATACTCTTACATCCTGCAGAGTAAACATCCACATGGACTGATGTACACCGATCAGCCATATAACATTACAACCACCTGCCTAATATTGTGTAGGTTCCCTCTTGTGACAACAAAACAGCTCCGAGCCATCGAGGCATGGACTACACAAGATCTCTGAAGGTCTGCTGTGGTATCTGGCTCCAAATCTTTAGCAGCAGGTCCACAGATGCTTGATCGGATTAGGTAAGGTAACACACACACACACAGCTATTCACATGATATTAAAGAAATCATGATTCATCAGACCAGGTTACTCCATGCTCTAGTTCTGATGTTCACATGCGCATCGTAGTCACTTTCTGTGGTGTACATGGGGTCAGCATGGGCTCTTTGACCAGTCTGCAGCTACGCAGCCCAATATACAACAAACTGCGATGCACTGTGTGTTCCGACACCTTTCTATCACAATCAGCATTAACTCTTACAGCAACTGGTGCTGCAGTAGCTCTTCTGCTGGACCAGAGCGGAAAAGCTAGCTTTCACTTCCATTGCATACCAGGAAACATCCCCAAGACCTGCTGTTATGGAGATGCTCTGAACCAGTCATCTATCAAAGTCACACCATTCAGATCCTTACACTTGACCATGTTTACATGCTGCCTAATATATCCCACCTGATGGCAGGTGCCATTAGAATGAGATAGTCAACGTTATTCCTGTCTCATGTCAGAGGCTGTAACGTTATGGCTGATCAGTGCACATATTAAACAGACTGACTAGCACATGTGCAGTATGTCTCACCTGTGCTGTTCCTCCAGACAGCATGAAACTCAATGCAGCTTTGAAGAGTTTCTCAGCCTACAGAGAACAAGAGCACAAGGGTCACAGACCTACTCCCTCCTGCAGGTCAACAGTGTACATCAGGGTGTAGGGAAGGGACAAGTCCCTATTTATCTTACTCACATTGTCCAGCTCACCTTGAATAAAGGCCAAGTTGGCCATCTGTAGAGGGGGGGAGAGAGAATAATGTTACTCTAACATCTGCCACAGTTTGACTGTAGGTTAGATGAACCACATGATGTCAGAGTGAAGCCAGTCGAGCAGGAGACCCTGACCTACCAGGCTGTAGGTGTAGATGATGGCGTCGTTGTTGTGACTCTGATGCGCGAGTCGAACTGCTTTATGTAAGAAGCCGTTCGCCGCTTCCAGCTCCCCGAGCATCATGCTGTACTGTGAAAAACACAAATGTATTTTCTTTAAATACTAGATAGATAGATAGATAGATAGATAGATAGATAGATAGATAGATAGATAGAGAGATAGATAGATAGAGAGATAGAGAGATAGATAGATAGATAGATAGATAGATAGATAGATAGATAGATAGATAGATAGATAGATAGATAGATAGATAGATAGATAGATTTTATCCACAGTGACTCTAGCCAGACTAAAGATTAATGAATAATTGTGCTAAGCATGTTGCAGAGGGACATTTCATTATCCTACAAGCTTCATATCTGACCAACAGCACGAATGTTACAGCGGTCCATTCCTGCAACCCTGATGCACACCTCTCATATACTAATGAGTAATCAAAAACACTACTCAAGTAAGTGAGATGTAGCTAAACACACAAAATCTGTAGCCCTGTGTAAGAGATAGGATCTAGAAAGCGGACACTACAAGTGTATGTATCTCATTGGTAGCAGATGATCTGGCTGGAGTATTTCAATATGTTTCTGGGATTTTCACACACTTACACTTACATACATACCTTCAGCTAATATATATAAAATGAAAGGAAGAAATTGTACAAAAGACAAATATGACAAATTAGTCAAAATGCCAGAAATCAAGTGTTGTACTTTAATATGTGATTTTAATCATATTCATCTACCATGTTGTTGTAAGTCTACCTTTGCTTTCTTTAACAGGAGAATAATCTCATCCTCCATCTTCTGGGCCTCCGTTCTTTCATCTTTGCTGCCAAACAGGGAGAAAGCTGCAGACAGAGCAAACAGGGAGACAGGAGAATCTGTGTTAATATATAAAGTTGAATTAAATTGAGCCTACAAACATCACAATAATCGGCATAAAGCTCATGAGTGATAAGAGAGCAGCTGCTTGTGTGAGTTGAGAGGCTTGAAGAGAGACTCAAAGCAGCAATCAAACTGAAACGATTTATATGCATAATTATATTTAAATCAATATTATGCTGCTTCTGTTGAGCCATGGACCAAGTGGCTGTGTTGTAAACACATAACTCTGCATATTAGTAAGGTTTAGGATGCAGAAAGTGAAAGAGCTCCAGGTTTAAGACTGTGGTTGTTTTTTAGTCTTCAGAAAAACTGGATGTACAAAATGGATGTAAAAAAGTGACTTTCGCACTTCCTCCCATCTAGAGGCTGCACACATTACTGACTGAGCACATTAAACCTGCTTGTGGCAGGAGGATGCCTTCTACAGCAAGACCATGTTGGACATGCGGTGGGTGTGTGAGGTGATGCAGAAGCAGGATTACATAGTGTTTATAATCAGTCCTTGGAAATCACCCAGAACAAAAAAATTAAATGAAAAATCAGAATTTAGATTTCTGAATGTGGAATTCAGAAATTAGAATGGGAATATAGAATGTACTATTTGGAATTTTGAAATTTAAAATTCGAAATTTAGAATTCAGAATATAGAGAATTTAGAATTAAGAATATAGAGAATTTAGAATTCATAATTTAGAATTTGGAATGGGAATATAGAATGTGGAATTAAGAATATAGAGAATTTAGAATTCAGAATTTAGAATTTGGAATGGGAATATAGAATGTGGAATTAAGAATATAGAGAATTTAGAATTCAGAATTTGGAGAATTTAGAATTTAAAATATAGAGAACTTAGAATTCATAATATAGAGAATTTAGAATTCAGAATATAGAAAATTTAGAATTCATAATTTAGAATGTGGAATGGGAATATAGAAAGTGGAATTTAGTAAATAGTGAATTTAGAATTCGGAATATAGAGAATTTAGAATATAGAATTCTGAATATGGTAGCACGGTGGCTTAGTGGTTAGCACTGTTGCCTCACAGCAAGAAGGTCCTGGGTTCGAATCCCAGGGTCCAACAGGCTGGGACCTTTCCGTGTGGAGTTTTCATGTTCTCTCCGTGCCTGTGTGGGTTTACTCTGGTTTCCTCCCACAGTCCAAAAACATGTACATTAGGTCGATTGGTAATTCTAAATTGCCCATGTGAGAGAGTGTGTGTGTGTGTGTGTGGTTGTTTCTCTATGTGTGGCCCTGCGATGGACTGGCGACCTGTCCAGGGTGTACCCCTGCCTTTCGCCCTATGTGGATAGGCTCCAGCAGACCCCTAGGAGTCCTAGGAATAAGCGGGTATATTCAATGAATGAATGAATTCTGAATATAGAGAATTTGGGATGAGAATATAGAATGTGAAATTCAGAATTATTTCAGATTACTGAAATGCCTAGACACCACCTTCTCTTATGACATCATTAGATACCTGTGCCATAATTCTTTAGTTAGTGTAGATGACCCACTCTTACCCACAGCACTCAGCACTGCAAACCTGCAGCCGGTCCGGTCACTCACACCTTCATCATCCACGTACGGCGCAGTTCTGCCTAAAGTAAAACACCTCCGTCTCCTAAACTCGTGCCCCGGCGCTGTGACCGATAACTGCGGGTTACACCCAGATAAACCTGCCGTGCAGAGAGACCTCACTCCATCACTTAACACCCGCTTTATACAAAGTCCTTGCGACACGAAAAGACGACAGCTGAAGGGAAGCGCCATGTTTCCTCTTTGAATACGTCATGACGTACGTTGTTACGTGATACGGAGGACGCGGAAGTCATGCCCTGCGTCCCAATTCACGTACTTCTCCGCCCTAAATAGTTTTCGAGCTCAGACTTAGTGCGTCCCAAATCAGAGCGTTGAAATGAGACGAAGTCTCACAGGTACCCGGATGATCTGCTACTTCCGGAAGATCGTCGAAGAGTGAATCCGTGCACACTTTTTCAGCTAATATTGCCCACAAAGTGACCATTTTCTTCACTGAGCTTCCTATTACCATTCTGTGGTACGGTTTTAATGAGGCCACTGGTACAGCAGAATTGGTTGATTTACTGATTCAGTAAAGTTGTAAATAAAGGGGGGGGGGAGCAAGGGGTTGTTAAAATTGCCACAGTGAATTATTTACATACATCTATATATGGTCAAATAGTGCCCATTGTTTAGTCCAGAAACAGAGAGAGAGAGAGAGAGAGAGAGTGGGAGAGAGAGAGAAGAGTCTCCTGGTCCTGACCCTCAGCTCACTAACACTTCTACACCAGGAGCAGCTGCACACAAGAACAATCAGACCTCACCAAATTATAACAACAAAACTTCATCACACACTGGAAAACTCAAGCACAAAGTAAAATGCAGTGCTATCTGGCCCTAAATCGACAGTACACTGTAGCTGAATACCTGAGCACAATGACTGACCACCAGCACAGAACCACACTGACAAAGTACAGCCTCAGTGCACACACACTGGCTATCGAGACGGGCCACTATAAGAAATCGTTGCTCCCTACAGAGCCGAGAGTGTGTAACACAGTGCGACAGCAACACAGTGGAGACAGAGCTGCACTTCCTAACAGAATGTAAAGAATTCCAACATCTACCTGAAATATATTTAAAAAAAAATTCAGATAACCCATCTTCAGTTCTCCCTCCTGACCAACACTGACAAACCGACCATCCTGTTTGGAGGAGAGGAAGGAGAGCAGCGTTCTAGCAGGACAGTACGTGCCACCAGCTGAGGGACAGTGAGTGACACACACACCCCTGTTTGTCTTACAATCTTACTAATTATATTTATTTATGGTCTCTTTATAGTCTCGCTCCCGCTCACTGTGTGTGTGGAGTTTGCATGTTCTCCCTGTGCTTGGTGGGTTTTCTCCAGGTGCTCCAGTTTCCTCCCACAGTCCAAAGACATGCTTCTAGGCTGATTGGAGTCTCTAAATTGCCCGTAGTGTGTGATTATGTGAGTGAATGAGTGTGTGTGTGCCCTGCGATGAGTTGGCACTCCGTCCAGGGTGTATCCTGCCTTGATGCCCGATGATGTCTGAGATAGGCGCAGGCTCCCCGTGACACGAGGATAGATCGGATAAACGGTACAGACAATGGAATAGAATGTTTTATCATATTTATGTCCCTTTGTTTCTGTGTTCCTGGAAACTCAATGTTCTCAGTAATGTGTTTGCTAATAAGAGATGTTCTTCTCTTTACATTTGTCTCTTAACAAACAGCGTTTCTTGCCTTTTTTTTTAATCATTACTGAAGTAAAAAATAAAGAAAACTCTACAGATTCTTCTTGGAGACTGTAGATGAGAAGGCTTTTTTTTTTACAGTCTCCAAGAAGAGTTTTCTTTAGTTTTTACTTCAGTAATGATAAAAAAAATAGGCAAGAAACGCTATTTGTATTATTTCCACTGTTTATAAAATATTCTTATATACGTGGGTGATATTTAATGGGATCTGTCAGTTACTGTATTTGTAATCAAATATTTGCATGTTATTATGTTATTAAAAATCACACTGAATTATTATTTAACTGTCATCAGGTTAAGAGGCAGTTTAATCGGTCATCAGAATAGCCTTCTTTTAATTTACTTTACTCTCTTTATTTTTTACGACTGGCTCACTGTGCAAACTGGAGTATTGGAGATAGAATAGCATCTAATGAAAACATCCATTATGTCTTGATTGTCAATCAACTGCTATTTCTTTTTCATCTCTTATTGGTTATGTCATAGATATCAATATAACTATAGTGTTTAAAAGGCACGAGAATTAAAGGCCTCAGATATTCAAACATTCTACAGAGTAAGGACCTGTCCAGGGTGTATGACCAATGTGCCCTGGAATAGGCTCTAGCAGACCCCATGACCCTAATTAGGAATATATAGAGGGGTATAGACAATGGATGGATGGATGGATACAGAGTAAGGAAGACACCTAGTGGAGGCTTGGTGTTAGTGAGGATGTTGTCAACATGAAAGTCTGAAGACATGCTCCTCAGCTCCTCAGGGCTCAGTGAGTAGCGCCCTTCACCCATCAACAGCTGTGTGTCAAAAACCAAAGACAAAGAAGAAGACAAAAAAAACCCCCCACAAAACTGAGATCACACCTGGAAGTCTGCAAACGTTCAGATCTGCTGCCAGATGTTCAGGTGGAGCGAGTGAACTAACCAGAGTGAAAACTAGAGCACTCAATCCTGCAAAAGCAGTCTGCAGACAGTCTGTGAACCAGGGCAAAATGAATAATGTCATATGATACAGAAATTACAAACTTGGTTTGGATTGGAAAGATAAGCCTGTATCCTAAAAGTCTTTGGTATATCACAGACTCTGGTTATACTTTTACATTTTAAGTGAAAATGAACTTATATCAGGAATAAAACACAACAAGGTGTGAGGTTATAGGAGACTAATAAATGAATTGTTGAACATCACTGAACACTGAGTTCATCATTCCCTCACCAACTGCTCCCTCTCTCTCTCTCTCTCTCTCATTCATTCATTCTCTCTTGCTCTCTCTCTCTCTCATTCATTCAAAACTTGGAAACCTCACACTCCTTCCATACCACTATATCTCCAGCTATTCGAATCATCACAAATTGTATACTCTGTACAAGAGAAAAACATGCCTTTAACCAATCATTTGTGTTACAGCAACTTTCTGAGCTGTGCTGTTAGTCAAAAATAATGCTCACCATGCTGCGGATCCTATAACAGCACACCCTGAAGTGTTTTTTCTCCTCCAATACGCCTGTATTGCTGAATTATAGGATGAATATATTAACAAACTGGTTTCTGAATTTTGAAAGAAAGAAAAAAAAAGGTATCTTATCCAGCTGAGGCAGACCTGATTATTCTCTAGGCTATGGCATACTCTGCCATTATCAGAACACTCATTCCTGATGACACTCATGAGCTTGTAACTTTACATCCATGAAATATAAGGACAAGCAGCGCCATACCTTTCTAATGACAATGAGCTGGATGTTCTTGTCCTCCCAATTGCTTCCACTGAGGCCATCAAAACTACCATTGGTGCTTGGATCAGAGAAGGATAAGGATGTATATGAGGTGTATAGATTTGCATTACCCTGGATCTAAAACAAGGAGACATAAAACCATTAACCAGTTTTGGCCAGTGGTGGATACTGGTGCTGTGTTAGCTTGGTTATTAAACTTTCATCCAGTGTACAAGATTGCCACCTATAAAAGCATTAGTGTAGAGCAGTAGTGTGAGTAAGAAGAGAAAAAAGTAATGGCACCAATAATCTCTCTAACAGTTCGCATTTTATATCAAGTGGGAATTTAATGCAATTAAATGGATGAACACAAGATTAGTACAAGTTTCAGAGACATAAAAATATTAACATGTTTTCCCAGAATATCTCCATAGTTGTGCTGTCCATAACACTAAAGGGATAAGAAAGCGTGGACAAATCTATTTTTGCATTCAGGGTCACTTACATTACAAAGAACACCATTTTAGGATGCAATTCTTTTCTTGTTATAAAGAATTTGCTGTACATTATAAATATGCACATACACTACGGCTCAAAAGTTTGGGATCCCGCAGAAATTGTATTGTTTTCCAAGGAAACACACACAAAATTAGTCTGAATAGAAAATATAGCAAAAGAACAGGACAGATCAGAGTGAGAAATAATGATTTTGATGGAAATGATGAATGTTTTCTTCACACTTTGCCTTCATCAAAAAAAAAAGCCACCTTTTGCAGCAGTTACAGCCTGGACATTCTAGTGGTCAATTTTTCAAGATAATCTGATGAGATTTCACCCCATGCTTCATGGAGCATCTCCCATAAGATGGACTGGCTGATGGCGTCTTCCTCCGTAACTGAAATATGCAAGCGATGCCAAACTTTTGAGCAGTAGTGTATATGTGAATAAATGGTGGTTATCGTTACACGTTACTTTGCCTAAAATGTGTATAATCTGTTATGTTTAATAGGATATAGAATTTTAACCATATTGAGTCGAGATGTTTTATTAGTCACTTCAGACATGCCATACTTCTTTATCTTGAGATATATTAATCATTATATTTTAATAGTCTTTAAGGAAAAACCTTATTATAATGCAAAAAAAGTAAAACTGCCAAAAGTAGTTGTCATCAAATATACTGTATAAACACACGGAAATGCCTTGTTAGCTAGTTACACCACCACCATCAGGTGGTAACTAGGTAACGTGGCTGCTTTTTTCCCCAACCACATTTCAAACAACCCCGCCCTCTGACACAGGATTGGATAAAAATACATTAGCAGAAGTAGTTGTGGTATGCCGCAATGTGGGTAGGATTAAAAAAAAATGAAAAGATAGAAAGTGCCACCCACAATAGCTCAGTTCAATAGGGTTTACATTTTTCACAGGTCATTAATTCACTTTTGTTACTTCTACTATTTTCTTACCTCAAATTAATAGATGTAATAATGGAAGATGAACTGAGGAAAACGAATAGCTGTGTCCTAAACAGCATACTAGACTACTGAGGTGTGTTCAGTATAGCAGATAAACTACTCTTTTTGTAGTAATTTGAGTGAATTCTGTCGTATCAAGCAACTCAGACCAAATGAGACGCAAGTTACTGTAGTAATTTTACTGTAAAAATTGGCGAACATAAATTTAATACATGCTTGACTTACATTCTGATAACTGCTGACAAAACAATACCATAATAACATCTGTAAGTACTGACAAAGGTACTTTTATTTAGTTTATGCTTAGACATGTCTATTATTGCAGGTACAGCATTAAATACTTGAAATATAAAAGCTCTTTAAGAGCCCGTGTAGATCAGTGATGCATCGGCATTTGTGCTGTTGACACACCATTTATTTAAAAAAAAAAAAAGAGAGAGAGAAAATGTGAAATGTCCTGAAAATGTGTAAGCCTGCCTCGAGTTATTTACTTTAGACAAAAGTAAGACAACAAAAACTGTAGACGTCTTTGCAACAGATGGTACTTCAGCTGCATGCATGTTTTGCCAAAAAGAGCAATAGTAAGGATGTTGACTGCCTTGGATGGCCGAGGCAAGGCATGCATTATACACTTTTATCGATTTTGGCTTTCAGATGTTCTTTGTAGGCCAAGATGTCCCGACTCCACTTGGTGATGGTCTGCTTTTCACAAACCCAGATCTCCTGAGCTACCTATTAATGTGGATTAAAAAAAAAAAAAAAAAAGAACGTCATTGTTAACTTCCAAAAGTTAACAGAAAGTAGAAAAAAAAACAAAACAAGTGTTTTAAACATTTAACATTACCTGCTGAATGAGTCTGAAGTCGTGGCTGACCAGCATCATTCCCCCTTCAAAGTCATTGATAGCATCAGCAAGTGCGTCGATGGTCTCGATGTCCAGGTGATTGGTAGGCTCGTCCAAGAAGAGCATGTGGGGGTTCTGCCAGGCCAGCCACGCAAAGCACACACGGCACTTCTGACCATCTGACAGATTCCTGATGGGGCTCACCTGACATCAAAAGTGCACAGTAACAGCACATTGCATTAGGATTAAACACATTGAAGGATTTCTGTACTAGTCAGCTCTTGCTCTTTACTTTGCTGTAGAGATTACCTCTTAAATCATTAAGAAGAAAATCAAACATATCTGCATTTAGACTAACAAAATTAACCTGCCGTCTTGTCACCAACTTTGCACTTAAGGCAACACAAAACTGCAATTCGGAAGTCTGGGCTGATGAAGTTGAACATATGAACATGAAGGCATTTCAAATAGAAGTTTACAAACCAAAAAAAATCTATGCTGACTCCCTGGAAGCAGTACAATAATTAGAAGCCAAGCAGAAGCTGGGAGAATATCCATACCTAGAGTAAACCTACACCATTCCTGCCCCAAGATGTAAAACTAACCTGCTGTTTGCCAGTGAGTCCGTAGCGGCCGATGATCTTCCTCATCTCCTCTTTCTCCTTGATCTCTGGGTAGCACTTCATCATGTACTCCAGAGGGGACAGGTCCAGGTCCAGCTGCTCTGTCAGATGCTAAAAGCAACAAAAGAGAAAATCAAAATCAATATTCACAAGCCTGTGCAACATCAGATTTGAGGAAAAACTTGCTTTAAAAAGAAAAAAGCTGGTTTAATCAGAACATGCATAAAAACAAGCAAATAATCTATACCTGGTGATATCTGCCGATCTTGACGTGGGAGTGCTTTCTGATCATACCGTCAGTGGGGAGAAGCTAAGAAAAGGTAATAAACCATGAGTCTAAAAGTCAGCCTACAACATTAAAACCCTACACACATGCATTTACATGTACACATACCTCCCCGGTGAGCAGCTTCAGTAGTGTGGATTTACCAGCTCCATTGGGCCCCACAAGGGCCACTCTGGTATCCAGGTCAATTCCAAACTCCAGATTCTTATAAATGATTGGCTGGAGGAAAAAAAAACCCAAAAAAAAACACAAATGTGTACAACAGAATATGAGCACAGTAGTCTCAAGAGGGCACTGTAGAATTTTGCGACCGGGAACACGTATGTGGAATCTGTAACAAATCTGCCATGGAAACACAACATGGGTGTATAAAGCCTGTTGTAGTAGTCAGGTCACATACCTGCTCACATCATATTTAAGTCCCTAACGCCTAATCATGTCTTAGGAGCATAAGAGTTTTACTCTGCCATGGTTTTGAGAATCAAGTAATAAACTGATCTGTATGAGAAGTGCTGCATCCTTCTACGGTCAATTAGAAAGTACGGCCTTAACCGCAAAGCTCAGACATAACCGGGTTGTGAAATGTGTGGATGTGGTGAAGCTGCCGCTGCTCTCTAGCCTTGACCTACCGTATTATCTGAATATCTGAAGCTGACGTTTTGAACCATGATGACTGGAGGGGGGATCTTCCCACAGGAAGGAAAGTAAAACGACAGTGTCTGAAAGGCAAGAGAGAGAGAGCAGTGTTCAGTCTTGAATCACAGGATGAGTTACTTACCATTTCCCATCATTAAGGTGAGCGAGTTAAGACATACAGCACACAAAATGACTCACCTTGTCATTCACTACACGTTCGGTCAGCCCTGAGGCGACCATTTTCTGCAGCGTTTTCTCTTTGCTCTGTGCCTGTCGGGCCAGCTTGGCCGAGCCATGACCAAACCGTGCTATGTAATTCTGAGAAAGGATGAAAAGCGTGTTATTTTATTGCCTTAAAAAAAAAGAAAAAAAAAAAAAAAGTGAAAAATCAAAAAAGCTGGGAGTGCAATTTCACCTTCATATGTGCGATCTGGTCCTGCTCCCAGTTAAAGCGTTTCATCTGGTTCTCCTCCAGTTCTTCTCTGGTTTTCACATACTGGTCATAATTACCCTACAGAGGGAGAACAATACACAATGTCACCGTAATAACATTGTCAAGATGTCCTTTGCACTAAAATCAACATGCTAGAAAGAGTTGGCTCTTACTGTGTAGTATTTCAGCTTGCGCTGGTGGAGGTGGATGATGTTGGTGCACACGCCGTTGAGGAAGTCTTGGGAATGGGATATCAAAACTAGAATGCGTTTGAATCTAGAACACAAATGAAAGTGTGATTTTTAGAAGTGAGACAGAACACACACTCGGCTAACCTGCTGCTCGGGTTGCACAGTCAGATCAGTTCAACGCTTCGGTCTAGTTTTTGTCAAAGCCCCAGCCGCACTGAGAAACATACTGCATGACGGCGAAGCTACAATTCGGCCTTTTGTTTACATCATGTCAGCAGACAACCACTGTAGAATTCAAACTGGTGATATTTGATTGAATATAAGGAACGTTAACGTACTCCTTTAGCTCTTCCTCAAGCCACACACACGCGTCCAGGTCCAAGTGGTTGGTGGGCTCGTCCAGCAGCAGCATGAAGGGTTTGAGGAACAGAGCTCTGAAACGAGAAGGACAAACAAGTGAGCCGAATCGCTTTTGGTTCACAAAAACAGACGGCACAAAGAGCTGCAGAAATCAGAAATACGCTTCAGACAGTTTTTGTCACTACACAGCTGCATTGCAAGTCACTGCTTGGCATCTGTGCTATCATTCGGCCTTTTGTTGCATCATCTTTCGGCAGCTAGCTTCACTTCAGCATCAGTTACTCCACAGAGAAACCAAACAAGAATAAGAGCGAAAAGTTAGCATTTACCTGGCGAGAGCAACACGCATCCTCCAGCCACCACTGAAGTCTTTGAGCTTTTTCTGCTGCATTGTAGTGGTGAAGCCGAGGCCGTGCAGGATACGGGATGCTCGCATCTCTGCCTTGTCTGCATCCAGCTCCTCCAGTCGTTCATACAGCTCCATCAGCTTCTCACACTCGGCTAACAAGCAGGTGAGAGACATGAACGTTAATGAACTTAACTGCCTACAGGCATGAATACCAAAAGACACTCCAAGTACTTGTTTCTTAACTGAGGTCTGCATCCTTAAAAACAAAAGCCGTTAAGGAGCTTGTTCAGAAAGACTGTACTGTACCACGCCTAGGAAAGGAAGCTATAACAGAAATAGCCCCTATGAAAACGTGGGGAAGAGAGCTGATTTAGTCGTACGGAGTTAAACTTTAAACTCACAGTCTTCGTGAGCGAGCCTCTCTGCCTCTTTCTCCAGCTTGATCCTCTCCTCGTCCACCTCCATCACACACTGAAGTGCTGTCTTCTCGCTGGGAGCCATTTCACGAGTCAAGTGGTAAATGTCAATGTGCTCTGGAATGGGCACCTCTCTGTGTCCGATAGCTGACAGCAACATAGATTTACCTGGACAAAAGGTTTTATTTTGAGGTTAAACGGCCTCTTCTGACCTTAATTTAGTGTTTTGATTTGAAGTTCAGACTGAAATTTCAGCAGCTAGCACGTGATTTTTAGACAATACCCCATTATAATAAATACATTCTGCAAATAGCAAACTAGGTGAAAGACAGAATATGATTAATGTCCTTATTATTAAAACATTCGTACTGTATATAGCAAGTTTAGATCTTTCTACATGAGTAACAATGATCCTGGCCTGACTGCACAATTTCTCAGCTACAGAAGGTATGCACTGTGTTTACAGTGGCTTCTCAAAACGACCCACAGTAACCCCACTGCATCATTGCAAATGTCCAAATTTCTTCTCCCTTGAGCCTTTCTGCCCAATAGTTAGAGTACTAAGTAATGTGTACAAGTTTTGGATCCTTCAGCTCATTCCTAGCTTCATAACTAGCTTTTAACTGCATAATCACATGCACCTTTTTTCATAGTTTCAATCTCACGTCACAATAACGTGGGATTCTCCTCCTACAGCTCCTGTGTCCATCTGAAAGAATAAAGCATACCTGTTCCATTGAGTCCGATGAGGCCGTAGCGCCGCCCGGAGTTGAGCTCCAGACAGGTGTCGCTCAGCAGTTCTTGCCCGTGGAAGGTTAGCGAGAGACTGCTGATGTGCACGTCTGTGCTGTTTGGATGAGATGCCAGCACCCCTGTAACAGCACGTGCCTCTGTCTTCTTCAGCTCAAACTCATCCAGCTCCTTTGTAAGACTGGCTACTCCTGTGGAAGAGAGGTGGAATTCTCAATAACAGTGATGTATATTACTGTATGAAAGAATGCATTATGTAGTGCATCAGTGAACTCATTCACATTCATAAAGACAATATGTAAATACATGAGAACACCAGTAAAAGAACAAATACATGTTTATGTACATTACGGAGTTATTGAATTGGTAGAATAGCTTTAGAGGCTTTTTTCCCCCCTTTTAAATTGGAGAGAAAGAAGAAGTGATTGAAGGTGTTCAGTTAGCTGCTTTCCACACACATGTTGACAAGTGACCAAGTGATATTTGGACCAATCACAGACAAGGAGAATATCAGAAGATGTAGGTTGCACCTCAATCAGCTCCTTAGTTCAGTAGTCAGGACACTAATCAGGGAGTCAGTCAGTCTAAGGGGGCTTTTGCTCTCACAAAAAACTTCCAGTGCACAAAAACATTTAATCCTTTAATAAAGAGGCTACAGTGCACTGCAAAAACCATGAAGCACTAATGCTCATGACGCATTTTCTGACGCCTCACAGCCAACTTGTTGTAACTCAATTTTTAAACTATGACACTTTGTTCAAATCTAACATGTTTTGAGCTTTTCATTTCATGTCCAAATGCTGGACTTGGGCTGCCTTCCATTCAGAGATGATGGCAACATTTTCAGGTGTGCACAATAAGAGTACAAATACTGGCCATGTTGATTATTGCAAGAGGTCATACACTGTACAACATCGGCATGTTATGTACGGGACGAGGTTTAATTCTTCCGACTCACCATTGAGCTCAGAAACACCATTTTCTTGGCTCTCTGGTTTCTCCCCCTCGCCGTTCACTTCTTCTGCTTTTTTGGGCCGCTGACGGGCCTTGGCTGCCTCCTTTTTCTTTGCTGCCTTCTTCTTGGCCAAATCGGACGGCATTGTGGCTGGGGAACAGGAATAAGCTGCCCTGGGGACACAGCAAACTGTAGGACAGAGACAGAAGTTACATACACATCTTAAATGTATTTATAGCACAGGTGTCCCAGCATAAGTGTTCAGTTTTACTTGGATGTTAAACCCTTTCACTGAAACCGGTTGGGTTTTTATCACACTGAATATATATTTTAACCTGACACTAGTCAGTATTTGCTACTTAGTGAAGTCTAAAGGCATGAAGTGTAATTTGAGACCACACTCCCCACCATTTTCCCCACCATATTAATGGTTTCCTCTATGGCTTAAAAGAAAGTAGGCAGGTAATCAGTGTTTTATTTCGCCGGTTGACCCTTTAAAAATGTTTATATACAGTCCAAAGCTGAATTTACACAGACACTTTTATAAAAGACAATATAGCGCCTGAGTTACACAGTGAAGAAAATAAAGAAAGCTAAACTAGAGAAATGCCGGCCGGCTCACAGGAGGCCCAACCACCATGCTACTCTTCCCATGCTAGCTAAAGCTAACCATGCTACATGACTGATCACTAAATATCTGTCTCGGATTTAAAATACGCCCTTACCGTCAATTATACGATTTCTGAAACCCCGTACTATCAATATCAATTTAAGAAACCACAGAAGATACTCTAGATGAACCCGAGACAAGGCTGTGAGCGATTTCAGCTCTGCTCACCGCATTGTGTCCTCACTATACCGGCAAAAAGTCGGGCTGCATCCCAAATAGCTCCCTACTGCTCAACACGTGCACTACGTAGGCTGCAAAAATGTATTACTTTCTCGGTAATGTAGGGCCCCTCTGTAGGAAATAAAGAGCCATTTGGAATTCAGCCCCGGCCTAGGGCGCCAATCCGAAAAGCAGTCAAGCTAACTTAATAAACCTCGTTATACTGTGCTCATTACACGAAGAAATTATTTAGATATCACACACTAAGCCAGTAAACATTCATACCTAACACGTGCCCTGAGAACTGGAATCAAAACGACAAGCAACACAAGATTATTACCTTTACTTCTTCCACTTGAGCGGTCCCAGCGCGCTAACAGGAAATCGCCGGCCTCATGGCTTTTTCGATACACAGCGTCGTAACAACGCGCGTGCTCAAGACCGGCTTGCCAGCCAATGAGATTTTAAGATTCGCTGACGCCCCGCCCCCTGGAGGCTGGCGCTAGAAGGTCTGGGTTTTTTCCATGTGCTCCGCTTATCAACAGTATGATGAGTAATATGTTCGTGACACTATATTATGATTCATTTAGACAAGAAAAGTAAATTATAACCTAACTATAATCCTTTAATCACAAGCCATATCTACTCAGTGAGGGTGAGGAGTGAAAAGAAATTATTGGAAAAATCTTTTTTAAGACTGACAGGGGTTTCTTCTTGCCCAGGTGTGTCCTGATTACTTAAACCATTTATAACCCTTAATGTCTACTCTTGCTTTGAGCCATGGGGGTTCACCTGTGAAGACTAGAGAGCTTTATATTCAGCATTTTAATTAGTACTTTAATTAGTGTTAATTAAAGACAGAGCTAATGAACCAAATAAACCTTTTCCCCAAAAACAGCCTCTTTTGCTCACCACACTAACCTGTTTATTTGCCTGATAATTTTATTTACTTATTTTAACTTTTAATTACCCCCTGGTGTCTTCATTATTTCATGCTGTGTCCTGGACAGAGCCGTGATGAATCCAGAGCTTATCCCGGGAGCACTGAGTGTGAGGTGGGAATGCCAATCCATCATAGGTCATCACGTGTCCTCACATGCTGACACAGGGATAATTTACCATAGGCAGTCCAACAACCAGCATGTTTTTCAGAGGTGTGGAAAAAAAAAAACAAACCCAGGCCACGTGGAAGAAACACATATAGACACAGCCAGAACATGGAAAATGCACAATAACACAATAAGACTCATTAGAATAAAATGAATCATTACTATATTATGGACAACGAAACATATAGCTGAACTAATGCAGATATATATATTTTTTTAAAATCTTTAAGAATAAGAATATTTGACAAATTTAAAACGTGCCCATATGATAGGAGACAGCAAAGTAGTCCAGTAAATCATTTCACATACAGTGATGAAACAAATGCATTTATTCATTTACAAATGTTTGCAACATGAGAACACAGTTTTTATTACTATAAATAAAGAACATTCTTAGAAAAATCACAGGACCTGGTGTCCCAGAATGAATAGGATTGACATTCAATTTTGTAGCTGTTTTAATGCCACAACACACCAATATACCTTATACTGTACACAGATCAGGCATAACATTATGATCACTGACAGGTGAAGTGAGTAACACTGATGATCTCCTCATCATGGCACCTGTTAGTGGGATATATTAGGCAGCAAGTGAACATTTTGACCTCAAAGTTGATGTGTTAGAAGCAGGAAAAATGGGCAAGCGTAAGGATTTGCACCATTTTGACAAGGACCACATTGTGATGGCTAGATGACTGGATCAGGGCATCTCCAAAACTGCAGCTCTTGTGGGGTGTTCCCGGTCTGCAGTGGTCAGTATCTATCAAAAGTATCCTTTAAGTCCTGTAAGTTGCGAGATGGGGCCTTCAGGACTTAAAGGATCTGCTGCTAACATCTTGGTGCCAGATACCACAGCACACCTTCAGGGATCTAGTGGAGTCCCTGCCTCGATGAGTCAGGACTGTTTTGGCAGCAAAAGGGGGACCAACACAATATTAGGCAGGTGGTCATAATGCTATGCCTGATCGGTGACTATTTTAGACCACATTAAGCTGTGACTGATCCAACTCACAGGTAATAAGGTAATGCCATCATTATCAGCACTCTCTTGAACTCAGGTGTATGCATATGACCTTATCTACCCAAAATAAACATATAATAATGATAAAAAATAAAATTGTCCTACACTTTGGTAAATGCTTTTTTTTTTTTTTTTTTAAATCTGCATCCTCAGTAAGCTTTTAAGGCAACAGAGTTACAACGCTGACTGATTCATGCTGAGCTGTTTTCTAAAAACAGGCCTGTATGTTCTCATGCAACATGCACCGGTGTGAGTAGAACAAATGTCTGACAATAAGGCCGTATTCTAGAGCCATTGACAAAAATGATATGTAAAATCGCCGATCATGACAGTACAGGGAAATTAAAAATAGCAAACCTCACATGTGCTCACGTCACCGGAGTGATTGTGAAAGAAATGTGAAAGCATGACATCTATATTCTAGTGAAATCCAAATCTGCTTCTTTCTAGCCTGGTGATCTAAGCCTCAGTCGTAGTAAACGTTCTGTTATGCCCTATAGAGAAATGGTTACACAGTGCTTTCAGTTCATGGACACACAGTCGATTGTAATAGAAAGATAAAGCAGGATGTAAAGTGATACGCAACACGTCCAGTACCGTTGACACATACACACATACACTAATATCAAACACTGTGACAAACATAAAAAGTGGAACTTCACAGTACACATTTCTTGCTCTCTTATCCAAAGATTAAACTTATTTTTAGACAAAAGAGGCAATATTTTGCAGTACAAAACATTCAGTCTCATTCTCTCTCTCTCTCTCTCTCTCTCTCACACACACACACACACACAAAGAGACGTTTCTCAAATTTTTGTGCAGCCATTAAAATGTTTGGCTTTGTTTTACTCTGGTTTGTGGCTTAAGAATTTTCCACAAAAGTCTTTTTTTCCCCAAGATAATACTTACAAACTCAACACTGAACTGTAATGCCATGTACAAACTGTCCAATAAATAACAAATAGTGCCAGTTGCCAGTAGTGTTTTCTATTCTTCAAGGATACTGGGAAAATTGTCCGGTATGCTGGAGATTGTTCACTAAATTAAAATTCCCAACGTTATTCTGAAAATAAATGTGCTGGTAGGTTTTGCTCCAAATTGGTGAAGGATTTAAGTGGTGCGCATTGCCAAGGCTTGTTCGAGTTCTTGTCTCCGTTGTTGGATCTGGTTTTGAAAAAGAAAAGAAAAATAATAAAAAATAAAAAAAATATTTCAGAACACTGTAATAAGAATTAAGTTGATAATTATGGCAAATAAATAAATAAATAAATAAATAAACAAACAAACAAACAAACAAATCAATAAATTCACAAACAAAACATAATAGTGAAAGAAAAAAAAAAAATAATCATACAAAAAACAAATAATTATACACATACACACAAACAAACAAATAAACGAAATGAACTGTGATTAAAGGAGAATACATTTTTGGATTGATGTAACATAGCAGCACTGAATGCTTCTTCCTCATGTTGTCTCAGGGAGTTTTTCCTTAACACTGTTGTCTCTCAGGTTTGCTATTATGAATCTACATCTAGATCTACTGTTAAAACGGCTGTAAAAATAAGACTGAACCGAACTGAATTAAATCAAATTGAATTTCCACTGTTTTGGCTATGCAGTGGAACTAGAAATGTAAAGTAGTGCTATTCAATTCGATTATATTTACACAGAGCTGTTGACAATGGACATTGTCACAAAGCAGCTTTAAAGAAATATTATATTATTATATTACATTTATACCTTTTGAGCAAGCCAAAGGAGACTGTTACAAGGGAAAAACTCCCTGAGACGATATTAGAAAGAATCTTCAGAGGAAAGGAAACCATCCTAAGTGACACCAGACAGTGTGATTAGAAATAATTCCCCTCTATATCTGTGTAGTGTATGGTGAAAAAAGCGCATGAAAGCATGAAGTCGGTTTACATTTAACGCTTCACTGATGGAGACTTGAGTGCAAAACTGTTGGTGTAAATTGCAATCTAAAGCTATTTTCATGTTTTCTAAGTGATACCATGCACAGCAATCTGGGGAAGTGGTGGTAGCCAAGCTGCTAATTTTGGGCAATTGAGCAAGGCCCTTAACCCTCTCTGGTCCAGGGGCATTGCATCATAGCTGACCCTGTGCTCTGACCCCAACTTCCTCAGCTGGGATATGGGAAGAAAAGAATTCCACTGTGCTGTAATAAAGGATTCTTGCCCTCAGTTCTTCTTCAGTTTCATGTATGATAATGTACTGTACATTCCAGGATATTAGTCTTGGGAATTGTGTTATATGAAAATGATTGTTTCTATAAAAACAGAACGTTATGCATAAAAAATATAACATTCATGACACGTCGCTCACATGTCAGTGTGTAGCACCTTTACCTTGAGTGCAAGTATTCACTCACCTTGCAGTAAAAGTATCGACTCACAGCTTCTTGAGACCAGGGCTGGTTATAAAACTCTGCTCTTCTTTCCTCCTCTGGGTTTCCCACCACATCAGTCATTAGCTATACACAATTACAGTTTTATTAGCGATTATTACAATTTGACAGTTGATCACATTCAGAAGGTTTATATGAATTATAACAAGCCTAAAATGAATGAAAAGGAAAATAAGAGTAGGCTAAATGAACAAAAGTATATTTTTGAATGTTTTTGCAAATGAGAAAAAAAAAGCATTTTTATGCTAGTTCACTTGTCAACCCACATCAGTTTATTTTAAAACCTCAACAGAAACAGATTAGTGTGAACCTTTACTTTCCCACAATAATCCCTATTTAAGACATTATCATTAAAAACATTTCTTAAAATTACATTTCATTCAAATTCGGAACTTTATAACGAAAGACAATGTGTGTATATGGTCCCATAGGCTGTAATCAGAACAGCGTTCTTACCTTCAGGTCTCGGTTTTGTGAACAGATCCAGTCCTGAATGTAGCCCTTGGGATCTCTGGAGAAGCTGAGCATGAAATCTCTCTGGATCTTCAGCTGGTTGATGGATTCGATCGTCTCATGGATCTGAGCAGACCACGGAAACGTGTGTCAAAATGTTGAATAGTTCAAGAGTAAATCACGTCCGTGGACACCGTTAGTGACATTGAGAGGTCTTATAGAAAATCCGAGAACAGTTATTAAACCACATACAGTTATAATGCGACACATTCTTGTTTCTGATCGGTCAGAGGATGATGTTGAGCAGTTCTGACAGAATTGTTGGTGGTACTTACTGATCTCATTTTAATATACTATCAACAACATGGACATTTAACTGTAGATAACATACAAAACATTGTTCTATTATAAATAAAATGGTTAGTGTTACTAAATACCTGTGGTATTAAGAGATTAAGATTTTAGGACATGGGTTAGGGTTAGGTTTAGTTTATTTGAAAATCATCATCATGTCCCAGTGTTTTATTCCTCACCAATCAGCACCATTTGATATTACAGCTCTTGCTAGGTTTTCCGACCTTGTTGTCTAGTGATGCAATCTCCTGCTGATTCGCCGTGGAGAGCAGAAAACCATTCATTTGGGTCTTTAAAGGATCGTCCACCTCGACATCTATGTCATAACAGGCTGTCTTCTTGTGGTCATTGGGGTCCACACTGTTAAAGAAATATATAATATCTTAACTGTAAAAAATATGCAATGAAAACTCTGCAGGTTTCAGTTTAGTACCTGATGACATGGTTGATCACAATGGGGTCAGGGGGCAGCAGCAGGTTAGTGAGCCGTTGAGGAATCTCACTGAACTTCAGACGCGGGCAGTCGAAGATCTGCAACATGAACAGAAGCACTTCAAAATCAGGCCATGTTTAGAAATGGTAACATCAGTTTTATCGTCAGTTCAAGCACATGTCAATGATGCATGTGGCCACAGCTCATTTGTAGCATAAATTCTAATGTGCTCCAGCAGCCAGATTTTATTTATTTTTTCAAGTGCAGTTGGGCCTAATGTTTCTTAAAAGGTAATGAAGCAGTAGTGGAAGCAAAATAATGACTTGAGTATGAACCGAAAAGTATTACATAGAATATTAACTACTGAAATAGCAGTATAATGCAGAAATGTGCATTCAAATCCCTGAGGGCTCCAATATCATGAATTTAATTTTATAGTAAGTGTAGCAGCATTAGTTAGACACAAGTAAGACACAAGATGACATCCATACATTTGTTAATTTGTGCTTCCTTACTGGACAAATGACACAACGAGTTTATATAAGCACTCTTTCAACGGTTCATGAAATGTCTTCCATATAAAGTCACTGTGGCAGACACTAATAGTTCTGTGCCATGTTTGCTCGGAGGAAAAGTTGCTTCTGAATAAATGTCACATACATACCGATCAGGCATAACATTATGAACAGTGACAGGTGAAGTGAGTAACACTGATCATCTCCTCATCATGGCACCTGTTAGTGGGTGGGATATGTGTAAGGATTTGACAAGGGCCAAATTGTGATGGCTAGACGACTGGATCAGATCATCTCCAAAACTGCAGCTCTTGTGGGGTGTTCCCCGTCTGCAGTGGTCAGTATCTATCAAAAGTGGTCCAAGAAAGGAACAGTGGTGAACCAGTGACAGGGTCATGGGCGGCCAAGGCTCATTGATGCATGTGAAGGCTGGCCCGTGTGATCCGATCCAACAGACAAGCTACTGTTGCACAAAAAGTTAATGCTGGTTCTGATAGAAAGGTGTCAGAATACACAGTGCATCGCAGTTTGTTGCGTATGGGGCTATCCCTAGTCAGGGGTGCCCAGGTGGTCATAATGTTATGCCTGGTCGGTGTACATTACAGCACAGTGAAATTCTTTCTTCTCATCTTCCATCGCGAAATGCTTTGAACCTGACCTTCCGATCAACAACCCAAAGCCTTAACTGTCTGAGCCACCACTGCACAGTCTGGACTCCAGCTTCCAGCTGTTTCAGATTTTCTGTCCCCTCACCCTCTGAATATTCTGCAATGGCCATAATAGTTTCATAATAATTCTCATGAGATTAAATAACCACAACTGTCTTTTGACATACATTGTGCACATGTTTGCTGTTGCTCTCGATGAAAAAGTATTCATGGTTCCAGCACTTTTGAAATCGTCTCTTCATACTGTGAACTTTGCTCCTTTTTTATGCAGCCATGAGATACTATCATTCAGGAAATTCATTCGGGGGAGAGAAAAAAAAAGGATGGTGTTTTATCTGCTGCCTCAGAGAAACTACAGGCCAAGTAACATCTGTCCACATCTGCCCACGGTCTGCTTTTGATCTAGATTTTGGAGACCCTTTGGTATAATGCTATAGTTCTCCAGACAGAACATTAGTGGGGGTCAAAGTGCACATTGGGATAAATCATAAAGCTACGAACTGCATTACAGTGTACTCAAGAGAAGCATAAGAATGTATCAAAGCAAAAGATGGCTTAACAGACACAATATATGCTGTAATACATTTAAGAACACGGATAATTATGCTGTCATTTTTTCAAGACACTAAGTGTTAAAGGTGCTGAAGTACCTGCTGGAAATACTTGTCACAGCTAATATATTCCTTTTCGTGGGAGTCCTGCAGCTTGTTAGTCTTGACATACTGCCACAGGGCCTGGATGATGCAGGAGCGCGTCTGTGTGTGGATGCCCAGCAGGCGAGCAAGCCGAGGGTCCAGCTTAAACTGAGGCGGCTTGAGGAAGGAGAAAACACAGTCACCGAACAAGACCAGCACTAAATCATGCAGCAGTATAGCACGTGGTTTTCATTTCAACACAACTTTATTCCTACTTCACAAAGTGAATTTTTCTTCTTAGACTTTGCGACTGTGAATTTGACTGCAAAGAAAAAAAAAACGTTACTGGGACTGGGAGCAAACTTGAGGCCAGAAACTGACAGACTTGCTATCAGAGCAGCAGTCAGCCATTAAAAACTGCACATTCACTGCACATTAAAAACCATCAACACTTAAGTTAATGATGTGCCCATTACAATTCAGTTCCGTTCTTGCATAAGTCGAGATTTCCAAGTATTACAAGCCTTTAGCTTGAAAATTACTTTTGTGAAAAACTTTGCAGCAACCCAAGATTTCAAGCACCTCATTCATACGTTTGATTTTTCGAGATTAACCTTTAAATTCTTTAAATTTCCTATCCGCCATAAGCTCTGAATGTCTTAAATCATATACCCTGATACTGAAAGTATGTTCTGATAATGGATACCTGGGGCATTACTTAGAAGTCAGTTCTCTTAATGCTCCACATTTTTGGGTAGATGGTACATACACACTGTAGCATGAAGTCAGCCATCTTCTAAAGTACAGTATAAAGGTGAGGTTTTGAAGGCAGGGTCACCTGTCAGTATAGCAAGGGCCAGTATTTTACTACACAATTGTAGCCTCACTGATGAACCTCAAATTTATTTACTGCATTCTGTGAGCATTTAGAAATACCTGACTTTCCTCTGAGAAATCGTGACAATCCAAAATGAACTGCTAATTGGCCAGATTAATATTTAAGTATAACAAATCACAGGTTCACCAGATTCATTTAATTTTAATCTAATTTATATGTTGGAGTATGTTTATATATTTCTCGGTATCTGTGGCAAGATCATGTGATGTGCAGGGCCCGATGGGTTGTGTAGTCTTGCACCATTCAGCACTACACTAACACAGCCCTGGAAGTGATTTATGATAATGCTGACTGTCTGTTCCTACAAAACTATTAGTATCAATCTGTATTAGCAAACCTAGATGATACTGAATGGTGAGTAATGTATACTATCATCCAGTAGTAGATTACTGGCTCACACCTGGTAATCGAGCATGAGGAGTAACGTGCACCGCACGTTCACGTCTCCAGGCCTCTTCACCTGGAAGCCATCCGTCTCCTGGGTTGTGGGAGTGCGATGCCACTGTTGGAGCAAAGAGAGTACAAGACACAAAGAATTATACACACAACCCCGTCAAAAGTATTGGAACGCCCAACGCCATTCTTTTTCGTTTGGGATCAATCAGAATTTAAATTTTCGTTGTGCTGATATTTACATCTTGCTGTATGAAACAACTCAGAGCATGGCACCTTCAGTGGCAGATTTTTTTAATTTGAGGTGAGCAAAAGTATTGTTGAAGTATATTACAATAAACTTAATATTTGGCTGCATTTGCTTGCGATAACTGCATCAAGCATCATATAAATTGACATCATGCGGAATGATGCTTTTCCAGGTTTTTCAAAGCCTCTTTTTGTTGTTGTTTATAGGGGGAGAAATGCTTCTCATTTGGGTTAAGCTCTGTTGATTGATTTATCCAGTCTAAAACCTTTGTTGTGTTGGCAGCGTGTTTTTCGGTCATTGTCTTGCTGCATGATGAAGTTCCCTACAAATTAGACTGAATGTATTTCTCTGGAAATAAGCAGACAGAATGTTTCTGTAGACTTCTGAATTCATTCTGCAGTTACCATCATGTTACATCATCAATAACGATTAGTGATCCCCTTCCAGAAGCAGCCAAGCAAACCCAAGCCACGACACTACCACCACCATGCAGGAGCTTACATGTTCTGGATCATGAGCAGATCCTTTCTTTCTCCACACTTTAGCCTTTCCATCACTTTGGTAGAGGTTAATCTTGGTTCCAGATCTTCTCTTTGTATTTCTTTGCAAATTCTAATCTCTCTTATGATTCTAACTGCTGATGAGGGTTTACATCTAGTGATATGATCTCTATATTCCTGCTCTCAAGGTCCTCTTCATACTGTGGATTGTGATATTTCCTGTCTTGGGGAAGTTTGTTTTGGTGTCTCTGACTATTCTTTTGAGTTATTCTTCACAGCTCTCACAATGTTTCTGTCATCAACCTCGATTGCTTTCCTTGGACAACATGTTATAATTCAAATACTGTGAATGTCTGTGGATCTAGTTAACAGATACCATGATTAATATAATGGCTTTTGATGATATGCTGTTTGTCCAGCGTTCAAGTGAAACTCTTTAATACCAAGGACATGTTTTTGCCGAATCTATGACTACCTGTGGCATGATGTATAGTGGTCCCACAATTATAATGCCAGTGACTCATAGCTAAACTCACTTAGCGTTGTTGGACGCAGGATGATCTTTCAAGGCCTCTCTAGGCAGGTAAATCACTGTTTTATTACTCACCTCAGTCTGGTATGTGGTTTGATAAAAACCTGCAGGCACCAAGGACAGTTTGAAGTGCCGTGAATACACACACACACACACATACACACACACACACAGAAAAAAAACAAACTTTTTTCCCCCACAAAACCGTGGCATCGTCTAAGTAAAGAAATGGGTTTAAAAGCATTGTAACAGGGAAATGAAGACTTCTTCCAGGGAAGCATATTGTCCAGACTATAAACTATCAGCTATCTGTAAATATTAAAACATCCATAAATATAAAGTAAAAGTGCATTAACAGCACCAGTGACACAGGGTTTCTCCTTCTTAAGTCATTAAATACTGCACTGACTCATGCCACAATGCTATAAACCTCACACAATGAGCAAAACATCTGAAGGAATATGAATATGTATATCATTTATACAAGATTTCAAAACAGTGCAAAAAAGAACATCCAATACATCACATTTTCCTGAGAGACTAAAAAGCCACATTACTAATGTCTAGCCGACTTGTTTGTTCTTCTGCCTGTGTGTCTCTGACTTTTCAGCCGCCTGTCTGCAGATCTATGTATCTCACTTATGTTCCAAATATACACATGTAATTGATTCACCATTGCTACTTACATATTTTGTATAGTGTTTTTATTTTTTTTTGCATATTATTATTTTCTTTATCTGGTGACTGGAGGTTATCCGGGACGTGTATAAGTAAGTTAGGAGTGGAAGTGGAATGTAACACACATTATCTGTAATATGTGACATATTATAAGAAAAATATTACATGTTACATAAAACTGCAATTCAATAGGCTTGAGATTATTAAAAAAAAAAAGAGGAAAGAAATGAAAAAGAGAGAGAAACTGAGTTTCTCCACTGCTCCAAAGTGTCATGGGCAATGGTTTATGTAATGGTTTATTGCTATGGAAACACTCTAACAACTTTTCAAGACGCAATGCCGTGAATGTTTCTCGATCCAGTGACTTTATCTTGCTCCAAAAAGCTCATTGTGCCCGTGTTCAAAAGTCTGTTTTCTTGCTGAAACCCGAGTGCAGAGCTGCGTGTATAAAGATTTGTAGAGAGCAAGACTTGCAACCTACAAGATCCTAAAGTGTACAAATCATCTACTATAGAGGCAGATACTGGGTTGAGATTATTAATGAACCCAGAAGAAGATTCTCTCCCCATTATAGTACTGCTGCTAAGCTAAGAAGGGGGAATGTTAATACAGGAAGTCAGAAATCCTCTTCATGAGCTCACAGATGCACACATGCCAAGAAATGGCATAAGAGCTGTGAGTTTTGCTGTTTTCTATTGAGTTTTTGGAAATACCAAAAAGGAGCTTGGTTAAGATTGAGTCTCTCGGGTCTAACTACATTAAACTACATTTAATCTAGTCCTTTGTGCTACAACACAGTCTTACAAATGGGGTAACTCTTAGAGGCATCAACTGTCTGATCTCAGAGCATCTATTTACTCAGGAAAGGCAACATTACCAAGCATCATCTGCCTCTTTATTGATTTTTGTCGAGGGTGAAATTGCTCCTAGTATGATTAGTAATGATTTGCGAAACATTAAACATGCATTTCTTATATATTTATTTATTTATTTATTTTTATAAATGCCAGCATCAAGGCCATAGCCATAGTTATGCAGGAATGAAGAAAAGATGGATTCTAACCTCAACTAAGTGGTTATCAGGTCCATATAGGTCTTTATCCAGCTCAATAACCAAGCTCTTGAAGAACGAAGAAAACTTCCTCTTTTGCTTTCCAGGCTAATAATGAGGGGAAAAAAATATAGTATGCATTTCAGCATATATATTTATACACACACTTATACACACGCTCTTAAAAAATCAGCAGATTGCTCATCATGCACATCAGTAATGCACAATGCAGAAATAGGGAAAAAAATGTCCTTTACAGAGACCATGCAAACGAATAAAAGAAAAAAATAAAAAATAAAAAAACAGATAAAAAAAAAAACCATACTGCTTGTTCTCTTTCAAATTTCTCCAAGGCTAAAAAACACTGAAGCAGTCTCAATGGTGTTTTCAATACCCAATGTCATATCAGCCCTTTCACATCAGCCACATAAAAAAAAAAAAGCCTGAATAATTCATCCGTACAGAACAACATGCAAATAAATGACTGTATAAATGAGTGTAGCAAACATAACTGAAACATCCAGTATAAACACCAAAGTATGGTGTAAAAATCAAAAATGCGGAGGTTTTATGTGAGGTTTGGTTTCCACTCACATCATCCAGCAGCTTGCCTTCTACTCTTAGCTCCCAAGATGCAATGCTGCCCTCGGAGTCCTCGGAGTCAGGTTTAGCCGGGTTAAACGTGTTGGAGATGTACAGTCGGAGCTTCCTCTTTTGCTGTAGGAAGTTGAGAGTGCTTATAAAGGGAATATTAATCCAGGTTCCTCGATTGAGTGATAATGAAAAGTAATATTGTGTAACATTTACATTTCTACAGCATTTGGTAGTCGATCTTATCCAGAGTGAATTACATTAACTCATTTTTCTTTATACAGCTGATCAGCCTTGAGCCTTGCACAAGAGCCCAGCGGTAGCAGCAGCTCGGCCATGCTGAGATTTAACCTCACGACTTTCCAATCAGAAATCTAATGTCTTATCCTCACTGCAAACACAATTAATTCATCCGCATACAATCTAAAACAAATCAAATCTGACAAAGTAGACCTGGTTACACAACTGCACTTTTTTAGACCATAAAGTACACAGTTACAGAAATCTATTATTTTATAAACACTCTATCCAGTGTCACCCAGACGAGTCTGGATCCTCTCTGGGTTTCTTCCTCATATTGTCCCAGGGAGTTTTTTTCTTTCCACCATCACCTCTGACTTGATCATTAGGGATAAACTTACATTTAAAATGTATATCAGGAATGTAGATTTTTCTGTAAAGCTACTTCGTGACCATTGTTAAAAGCTCTACAGAAATAAAACTAAATAAAAATCATAATTAATGTGTTTCTAATTACTACACCAACAACCGGGTAAATGTCAACTATATGTACACTCCTAATTCTAGCTCTCAGAACTCATCAGATCAGTGCAGTCCTCACTGTTACCTAATAACGACTTAAAGTGCAGAGGTAATTGTCCATCAAAAGTGTCTGACACACGCTGCATCTACTTCAGTTAACAATTTTAACATTTTACTTACAGAACTAGTAGCAGCTGTATTGGTAAAAAAAAATCTCTAAGATATTTCAGCACTTGCTTTGCTTAGGGAAAAATATAAAATGTATAGTTTATATCCTGAATTGAAGCTGCTTTGTTGTTAAAAGTGTTATACAAATAAAATAAAAGTGAATCGAATTGGAATCTTTAAAATCTCAAGCATGTCAGTGATAATCATCACGCACCTTCATTGGTCGCTTGAGGGCCTCCTGAATATCCACCCGCTTCCTCATAATCGTTTGGTCCAGTTTGCGCTCAAAAGCCAAAAGGTCCATGTACGCCTGTGACTCGGGCACCAGCTCACGGATCTAATGGCATGAAGTGACAAATGAATGAGTGATGGAGATGATGACAGAGGCCATTAATATCTCATTGCCCTAACTGCAGCATGTTATGAATATATCCTTTTATTATCCCTCTCGAATGACTCTAACTGCTTTCGAAAACAGATCGGGTGAAGTTCTCTGGAGGTGACATTTCTTATTACTCTCCCCGTAATTAACTAATCAACTAAGTGCTGTTAGCGGAACCTACCAGACACTGAAACCGAGCCAAAAAAAAAAAAAAAAATAATAATGCCCTTTCCTTACACAGAGGAACAATCCTTGTTATTCAACACGTTCAAGATTTTTCATTGTGTTGCATCATTCAGAAGCACAATAAACCCACAGCGTCTAGTGCTCTTGGTAAAGATAAAAATAAAGTGTAAAGAAGACAGAATATGCATTCTAAATAACCACGGGACCAAAATCATCCTGTCATTCATTTTTCAGTAATAGTACTATGCCAGAGATGCACATTTCCCAGCTTTCGGTGTGGCATTTTATTTACTGTGCCACCTCTACCTGAGCTCTCAGCGCACCATTTACACACCCCAAAAACTCAAAACCTCACAGACTGCTGAAGGCAGGAGAGCTGCTTTTGTTACAGCACACATTCCTGCATTGGACCCCAAATTCCCTCCCTTCCAGCGGATTTACCTGCTCCGTTGACTTGGCGCATATTAAAAAAACAAACAAACAAAAACAATTCAAGACACAGACAAAAAAAGAGAAAGAATAACCACAGTGATGCACCTCACCCTCTGAGGGAGAATCTTGTCTGCCATTTTCCTTCTCTTGGCACTACGGATGGGGGAAAAAAGGGACAGAAAGAAAGAGGGAGAGAGAGAAAGAGAAAGAGAGAGAGAGAGAGAGAGAAAAAAGCATGTTACTATGGTGACTGATAGCAGAGTCCACAGGCCATCTGCTGAATAACTGGGACCCGTCCAGAATTGTTCCAGCTGTGCATGTGTGTGTGTGTTTGTGAAAGAGAGAGAGAGAGAGAGAGAGAGAGAGTACGAGTGTGTTTTTGTGAAAGAGAGAGAGAGAGAGAAACAGAGAGAGAGATTGGAAGGATGAAAAGTAGAAAGGTGTAAGGAAGTGAGATATTGAGAGCAATTCTGGAGATTTGAGAGGTGTTCGTTCATATCCTTGCAAATGTGTGCATCCACTGAAACTCATGCAGATACAATATGATGCTGAATTCGCAAGGAGCGACTGAAGCAAAGCCAATTTGTCCTCTCTTTATACTCTCTCCTGCAGGAAGCTTTTTCTTAATTTATTTTTCACACTTTTGATCCAGAGCAAAAGCCGTGGATCTCTGTTGGGTTTTTTTTTTTTTTTATACAATACACATTACAGGAAGCTGTTCAATTAATTTAAGGCTTTCTGTATGCATAACAAAAAAGCTGCACACTGAAACATGCTAATATTACTGGATTGACATCTCATTGGGAGCTTAATTCAAAGGTTATATTGCAAGAAAAAGTGGCAAACTGGGTCTTTCACTTGGTCTTTTCAGAGCTAACAGGCTTTTAGTAATCTGGCAGAACAGATAACCAACATCATGTCCCAGTGTGGTCGTTATCTCCTGACCTTTAACCATATAGAGCACCTATGTCATGTGTCTTGTCCTGGTTCACATTAGGAAATGATGATGAACCCCCTGATTACCAACTCTCAGCATTTTTATTAGACTATGCATCAAACAGTGGTTCGGTGACTCACTGAAACACTGAAGCAGTGTTATTATCCCACTCTTATTGATATATTTTTTCTCCATACATTTATTATTCTCTACACCAGAGGTCCACTGCTATTTCAACAGTTCACAAAAACATGAATTTATGTCAGTTATTTACCTGAAGTCATCTCGGAGAGAAAGGAAAGAGGTTTTTTACAGACATTTAGACACATTTTCTCTAGTCTGATCAAAGAACACAACAAGTGATGGTGAAGGAAGAGTGTTTAAAGAAGACAGGACACATGATTGGAAACATGATGAAATAAAACACAACTACTTTAAACTGAGTAGGGTTGTGGTGCCACAAAAACAGCCTTGGTGTGATGGCATTATATAGAAATATCATATTTTTGTGAGAAAAGGAGAAACAGGAAGAAAAACCTATAAGGACAATGATCCAGAGAGTAACTCAAGCTCAGGATCAAACCTCCCGGGACCCTGGGAGGTCGCTACCCACAGCACATCCTTCATTTGGACCAGTATGTGGCTTACTGGTCCAGTTTACCACTTCTTTCTTCACGCCACAGCATAACACACAACCCCCATAAACAACAAGCCCCACTTTTACAACCCTAAACTCCTACAGTATCAGTGGGAAACATACTGGTCCCCTGATGGCGGAAATGTGTGTCTACAATCATTTACCCCTGGGTATAGATAAACTTTCCCATAGCCCTTCACTCCCACCCCAGACCACAGAGCTCCTCTGGGACAGGCTGAATGGGCTGCAGAGGTTGGGAACCATAAAGAAAAGGGATGTGGAATTAGTGTGGATGGATGATAGCTCCATAAGAAAACCAGGCAGCTAAAATTCTAGGTAAAGACTGTATGTGAGATGAAGAAGAATAAAGGAACCTTTTAGGGAAGTAGGAACCTCCAGCAGATGCAGTCAATCGGCTATGTTTGTGCACTAAAGAAGACCATGCAACTGGCATCCATGGCTAAGTCAAGGGCAGGTGTATATTATATCTAACATGCATACTAGGAGATTGTGTTCATTCTCTTAAAAACAATTGTTTGTGACTGAGAGCATTTTTGGGGAGTGGAAGAAGAATAGTAGAGTATCAACCTCACTCCATATGGTACTATCAGGAGTGCATACATGCATGGGGACCATATAATGCTAGTAATGCTATCATCTACTAAGCAAAGTGAAAATCAACCACAAACTCAGTCTAACATGCAGCATAGTCAACCGCCTACTTGGATCCAATTGCTGGCTCAGACTGGACCTCTCGTAAGTCCAGTGGTCTTGCAGAAACCTCATTGGCTCCTTGGAATCCCAGTGGTTTCCTATAGGTTGAAATTTAGTGACTCTAATTAAATATATTAAATAGTAAAACTCTTTCTTTATATATAAGTTCCAAGTCCAAAACTGCAAAGTAATTTACACAGACAGGAGAAGGTGTTTATGGTACGACAAAGGATTATTTCAAATCCTAAAAAGTATATTCAACAATGTAAGTATGCTTTTAATCAGGACCTATGTAGAGTTCCTCATGCTCTACGGAACACTATGCTCTATGAATGTTTAAGCAAACATCTTGCTATCCTTCAGGCTAACAGCAGGACTGAGCTGAGTGAGCTACATGTGATGGGATATACTGCTTCAGGAGATCAGCAAGATATACCCCAGCCAAACCACTGAAAGCTTTAAACTTCATAAAGAGGACATTGTAGTCAGTGTGGGACTTGTATAATAACAGAATATTGAGCCAGTGCAGCTAGGAAAAAAATGTGATTATGTTCCTGACTTCAGTATTCTGAACTAATGTATTTAAAGAGGTTAGAAAAAATATTTTTCTCATATACTCATAGACTTTACATTTGAATGCAATGATAAACCAGCTTCTACCAGTGTTTTAAACGTCAGCATTTGGTTTTACAGAAAAGCTATAGGACAAGCAGTCACTGAAAGAGCAGGTAATGACTAGATATAACCTTGGACATGAATGTATAAGGTTCAGGGTATAATATGTGCTACACAGTGAAGGCATGTCTTCATTGGAGAGTCTCAGGCTTACACCACTTGCTCTCAAAAGGACTTTGACTGGTCTGGGTGTTAATTCTGTTGAGTTTTTCTCCTTGACTACTGTAATCAAAAATAAAATACTAGAGTTAAAACAGGATTTGTGGGAAAAAAAAAGAGGTGTAATGTTTTAACACACAAACGTTAGCAGTACAAAAACTTGGTAGACAGACATGCTGAGCATGACAAATACTGAAGAACACAGAAATTAGTCACAAACAGATGATGGTGGAATTTAAAGGCAAATTTTAGCCTTAATATTTAATGTACTATAATTAAATGGCACCCACAATACTAGATCCACTTGCTGTTTCCATTAAAGCACTAATGCTCATTCTGGTCACTAGATGGTGCAGGAATAGAAGAGGACACATGGAGGTTAATAACAAATAAGGCTACAGATCATCATAAAATTGTGAAAGCTGCCATCATACTACCAGACCTCTTGCTCTTTTCATGTCAGGATAAAAGCTGATGATAACTAACCCTCTTCTGAACCTCAGATTCAAAAAAAGACAAGACACTTTTCTTCATTCTGAGCATGGAGTCTACTCATGTTGTGTTGTGTAGATTCAGGAAGTGAATGGTACTCACTTTCTAGGCCGGTTCTGAACAGACGGGGCTTGCACTGGTGGAGTGGTGGTGGGCCGTTTGCGATTTGGGTCCAGGGTGGGGTTGGGCATTCCCGGACGAATTGGGGGTGTTCCTCCATACGGGGGGCCGGGTGGACCCATAGGGGCACCTTGATGGGGCATCCGTGCCCCTGAGGTCATACCTGGACGCTGTGGGGACAGAAACAACAAGTCATTAAGAGAGAGAGAGAGAGCGCTATCTATGAACTACCAATGCATGTACATATGTTATTTGAATATGAAATTGCTGAACAGTGTAAGAAATATAAAACAAGGAGGGCGTCGAAGATCTTAATATAGAAGAAGTTTATTGCAGTGTAGCAGTGACAAAATACATGAAGTACTTTGGGTTCATCGCAGCCAAAAAGAACACAGGACAAATCCTGCTCAAACATTTTATACAGTGTTTCCTGTTTGAAATTTAAGTGAGTTTCACCATTTGTTATAAAACCAAATGGTCGGGTGATACGATCATCTAGACGGATGTTTTTAAATGGCAATCACGTTCACGTACACATTGGCTTGGTATATTTAATAATGCTGCTTTAAGCCAATGTGAAAATACTATACAGAAAAAAAATTAAACATGCACTACGGCGCAAAAGTTTGGGACCACTTGCATATTTCAGCTTGATTTCAGCTACGGAGGAAGACTCCATCAGCCATTCCATCTTGTGGGAGATGCTCCAGGAAGCATGGGGTGAAATCTCATCAGATTATCTTGAAAAATTGACCGCTAGAATGCCCAGGCTGTAAAGGTGGTTTTTTTGATTGAAGAAAACATTCATCATTTCCATCAAAATCATTATTTCTAACTCTGACATGTCAGCATGTCCTGTTCTTTTGCTATATTTTCTATTCAGACTAATTTCATTTGTGTTTCCTTGGAAAACAATACAATTTTTGAGTGATCCCAAACTTTTGAGCGGTAGTGTATTTCTGTATGATATGTAAGCCTTTTTGGGAATCAGCTCTTTCTGATGAGCACGGTGGTGTGGGTTGAGGCACTCTGTAATTTCTTACAGCATTCAATCATGTATGCTTGCTACAATGGAATATACGTGCACATATACACAGCACACTGTAGAGCTCTACAGTTTCAGTGTAGTTTCACTGGTGTCCTGTGAGAGCTGTGGAGTGCAGACATGTATTGCCCTTCCGCTGTGGAGCACTGATCTAGGCCATGGCCTCACACACCTGTGCTTGTCATTTCAGAAACAACAGCTGCAGCAAGACTGAAGCAGGATCACACTACAGCTTAAGCAAAGTCAGACTGGTGACACCAACCAACCGTACAGCGACGCTACTGTTTCATAGTCTGATTAGCTCAGTAAATGTTTTGAGTATATTTACAGTCATACATATTTTTACAGCAAGGGAAGCTGTAACCATACAAGAAACTCTGTGAGACACTTTTCCCCTAGTGTTTATGATACGTTACTCCATATATTTGATTCACACGTCCAAAGAAACAATAATAAATACATAAAGAATCTTGGATTGATGCTAATCTGATCAAATTATAATACAGTGTAATAAATTTACTACCAATACATTCAATACAACATATTGTGTGTTCATTTTGTTTTGTTATAAGAACAAGGAATAAGTATTGTAGGCCAAAACCTAAAATCTGTGTAACATTTGGATGTGATGGAGGATACAAGTGCACAAACTTGATATAATCTTTATTACAGCTAATGTAGCTAGAATATGATGCAAGGGTTGAGACACAGGCAGCTTGATCACATAGGAAAACATGAACATGAGTCAATGCAGACAAACAGACTAACACAGAACAGGTGAACGCACACAGTCAGGGAACAGACCATTGAAAGGATGCGGGTGGAGATGGAAACTAAACAGAATTAGGAATTAAAAACACTCGTACATTTGTGTAGTTTTCTAATCAGCCAGTCATGTGGCAACACAAAAATCATGCAAATACAGATCAAGAGCTTCGGTTAATGTTCAGATCAATCCTGAGACTGGATGTCAGTACCAGGTGGGCTGGTTTGTGTTTTTCAGAAACTGCTGATCTCCTGGAAATTTCACACACCACAGTTTCTAGAGTTTACACAGCATGGTGCGAAAAACCAGACCAGTCTGGTCATTCTCCTCTGACGTCTCTCATCACCAAGGTGTTTCACACACAGGATGATTTTTGTTTTTCGCACCATTTTCAATACAACCCCTCTGGTACTAACAACCACAGCTAAAATCACTCTCTGATTGATTGGCATCTACATGATTCATGCATTGCACTCGCTGATTATATAATTGTATGAATAAGCAGGTCTATCTATCTACCTATTTATCTATACAACCATATACATAGATAGACAGACAGACAGACAGACAGACAGACAGACAGACAGACAGACAGACAGACAGACAGATAGATAGATAGATAGATAGATAGATAGATAGATAGATAGATAGATAGATAGATAGAGATTTCGCCCTAATCCCTAAACTACTCATAGATATATACCTGGATTAGGGTGATATCTTTAGATAGATAGACAGACAGACAGATATTTCTCCCTAATCTACTCATAGATATATACCTGTATTGGGGTGATTTCTTTAGATAGATAGATAGATAGATAGATAGATAGATAGATAGATAGATAGATAGATAGATAGATAGATAGATAGATAGATAGATAGATAGATAGATAGATAGATAGATAGATAGATAGATAGATAGATAGATAGATAGATAGATAGAGATTTCTCCCTAATCCCTTCATTCATATTTTGAATGAGCTTTATCCTGGTCAGGGTCTCATTCATGTCTGTCATTTTGCAGCAGATTCTTTCATCAAATTCACTGTCACCAAATCTACAAATCCTCAACATTCCTGTGCTTTAAAGTTAATCTTTACTCATCCTGAAAGATGGCTTTGGTTTGGAAAGACTACATTCTTCCTTCAGCCAAAAAGCTAGCAGAGTTTTATTGTTTTTTTTACAGTGAATTATAGAAGAGCCATTACTGGTCCCATTTCTTCCTGATTTCTGAAAAGTCACCTACACAAAAACTGAATACAAAATACTGAATGGCTAAATTAGTCACGTATGACTCATACAGCATCTCAAAGTCACTGCAACTCACAGGATGTCAAGAGAAGCTGTGAAAACGTTAGGAACCGGAGCCAAAGCTCACAGCTCCTGTGCTCTCCATAGTGCACCTCTGCCAGACCTGGTGGAGTGACCCTCCCGTCCTGACCCGTTCACCCTTCCCAAAGTAGGCTGAACCCCAGGCATTCCTGGGTCAATCCAATCCCACTGCCTGCGGGAGGGCAAGGAGCAATGGGACATGAACATGTGGACACAGCATGAAGTGGCAACAACTCTCAAGGTCGCAGCAGAAGTTTGAGGCACCGAGGGAGGTTTGGGGCGGGCATCAGGAACAGCACCGGGCTACCACTGAAGGCTCATTACAGAAATAGAACTAATGATGAAGCACCACTAACACATACCACGCTTTTCTGCTTTTCAGTAAACAGGAACCAACTCGAACAGGAAAGTCAATAATTGCTGCAAGTTTAGATTTCTAACAAGTAGAGTATGTATATCCTATGCTGTTGTAGTGATCTAGGTTATTTTATTTCTAATCATTCATCTTGAACCCAATACATTATCATTAATATACAAAAAGCATACAAAAATCTATGTGGATAAATCTTAACATCACTTCACTAAACAGACCTTTTAGAGTTATTTCCAATCTATGGCACCGTGACATACCAAAACATTAAACCGCATTATCTATTATACGATATAGGGTTTTTTTCTGGCAGCATAACACTGACGAAAAAAGGGCGTGTCCCAATCAGAGCTCTAGCTCCCTAGGTCATATGAATCAGTATATCGTGCACGCTGGTTAGGGCACTGCTAAGGACCCTGACTCACTACATGTTGGGACACTGACGCAATTTCTGGTGACATTCTCATTTCCTCATCGGTCACTAAAAACCCAAACATTAAATATTTAAGTTTTATCTCTCATATAAATGTGTTAGCTTAATCACATATGTCTCTCTCATGGCACTTCAAGCAGGACAATAGGCAAGCTAGTGGGCTTTTTAAACCAAACACTTAAACAAAGCGTATAAAGATAAAGTTAAAAATCAAGTCATTATTTGAGAACTACAACAATAACAAGCTGCTTATATTTGTAGATAAAGTTGGCTGGGAGGTTTTTTTAAAAACTATGACATTATTTCCAGTTAGAAAATATAATAAGGCTTGATGCTCCCTGGTTTTTGTGGTGCATTGTGGGAGCGAACATTCCAGTGCACTTGAAGGATTTTGCAATTAAGAGCCGGGGGAGAGGGAGAGAGAGAGAGAGGGAGAGAGAGAGAGAGAGAGGGAGAGAGAGAGAGAGAGAGGGAGAGAGAGAGAGAGAGAGAGAGAGAGAGAGAGAGAGAGAACACTTAAAATGTCCAACTCCCTGATCAGTGCCCTGACTCCGGAACTAGGGGCTGATTGAGACACTGCCTGAGTATGATTTTAATATGCTCAAGAAGATATTTCTTAACACTGAATAGGAGGAAAACCATAAACTAAAAAACAGATAATTAATGATAATTTTATGATTTCAATTCAGTGTTATAAAACCACTTCACAACACCCTGGATATCCCAGAAAACTGCACTGACGTATAATTGATCATGATATAAATTTTATTTCTTCGCGTTTCCCACATCTCAGCATACACCCAGACAAAATGAAACAGAAAGACTTCATCTTAAAGCAAACCAGCGTCATGACTGATTTTACGCGGTAAAAGAAAGCTGGAAGTCTAAAGCACTCGTCCGATCAAATAGTTATAAGAAAAAGCCAGTCCTAGTCGTGTTTGCATTTGTGGCTCTCACAGGACGGCACATCATTTGAGAATGGATATTTGCACTCACATTTTCACACACACGGCCTCTTACCAAACTAAATCAAGGTCTTAAGAAGTACGAACCTGGCACAGCAGTGAGAGTGACAGCAAGGCACTCACAAAGACGTGAAGATCTCCCTGTCGTCAAGCCGCGGCTATGCTTATACTGAAAAGCTTTTGTAATCTTCGGAATTTCTTTTTGTCGACAAGGTACGCGTGTGTGAGCGTCATATACTGATGTATCTTTTGGATGGAAGGGCGAAAAGTATGAAAGAATACATAACTTTATCTACTGTGAAGAAACTGGCTGTTTAGCGGTTTAATATGGTTCTGGGATGGTGGAATATAATGGTGCTTCTGACAGTCACAGATATATCTAGCTGGTCATGTATGAAACAAAAGGAAAGGATGTTTCAGCAAAATTAATGATTAATGATGGCAGAGAACAAAATTCCAACACATTACAAACAGCATTACAACAGAATCTGCACAAGCATGAAAATGCTAACGCGACTGACTTCCACGCTCACGTACAGACGACTGCAAATCCACAATTAAATCAGCATTTCCTAAATAGCACTGAAATCTGACTACACTTTTTTTTTTATTATGCTGCCACAAAAGTAGTCAGATTGCCCAATGATTCATCGAACGCTGGTGCGGGCAGCATGATTGTAAGCCGGGCGAGAACTCTCAGTGGAAAAGTTTATGCTCGGAGCAGACTAAACAGAGGAGGTGCAGTCTGCCGGGCGAAACCAGAAACCTCTCTGTGCAGCAGCGCTGAGGCCTGGCTCACTCGCTACTAATATCTAGTCCTGGCTGAACTTTCCCCATGCAATTTATTCACTTTTCAGATCCTACGCTTTCTCCGACGGCTGGTGCAGAGAAATGATTCCAATGAAATTAGAGATTCATTTAGGGGGAAAAAAGTGAAGGGAAAAAAAAAACCCCCAAACAAACCCACAAACCAAAGATAATGTGTAATGCTGGAATTTTACAGCTGGCTTCAGTTCACTGTAATAAGGTTGGTACTGCAGGAGAGTTTTTGAGACCCAGCACAAAAAATACGACACAAATCGCTAAGATTTAACAATCAGTTTTTGATTGAAATGATAGAAAACAACATGCTGATGAACTACACAGACTTTAGTGTCAGTGCCGGACAATACAACATTAATTAGCATAATACTGGCTTCTGTAACTGAATCAGTTTCTGCGCACTTCTCCACCACTTCATCACAGTGACCTGCACCAGCAGCTGTCCCTCACTACCCCGTCTCCTCCTCCTCCTCCTCATCATCATCATCATCTCTCAATAAAATTAGCAATGAAACCTCTGCATTGCAATGCTGCCAGTACTGTGCCTGTCTCCAGAATGCATTCACATGCAGCATGCTCACACACACACACACACACACACACACGGTCTAAGCTGGCTGGCTCACCACTCCATGGACGAGAAACTCGAACAGTTTACTCTTGGTGGCTTTGCGAGCGCCACCAGCAGAATCCTCCGTGGCCATTGTGCAGAAGCCCCCCTTGTTCTTCACCCCCCCACGATTGTTCTTTTGTTGTCTGTATTACTAGCTTCTTCTCCCCGTCCGCCTCCCCTTCTATCCGCTCCACATTCGCTCTCCTCCAAAAGAGAGCGCTCCCGCCCTCCTTCACTCTCCCGCTCTGTCTCTCTTCTCCTCTCTTCTCCCAAATGTTCCCCCTCTCTCTCTCTCTCTCTCTCTCTCTCTCACTCTCAAAGCATGTTAGCGTGTGGCCAAAGTCCAGCCTACTGTTCCACTCTCTCTCTTTCCCTCCCTCTTACCCTGCCTACTTTCCTCATTTTTATCATAGCTCCTTCTCACATTCTCAGTGGATAGAGAAGGAGAGAGAAAGAGAGAGATAGAGAGAGAGAGAGAAAGAGAAAGAGACAGAAAGAGACTGGGGGACTGACAAGTGGGCTGTTGCTGGCCGAAAACATGAGACTACTACAGCCTCGTGTATCTGTCTTCATTATGGAGTGAATGATTCAGTACTGTCATGATTGCAGATTTTTATTAGTCATTAATCCTCTGTGTTCTCTATGAAATGAGTTTTAGTGTCCAGCAGCTCTATAATGATATCAACGCTAGCGTGCGGTGTTTAAATAAAAACCTTAACGCTTTGTCTTCAAAATCCAGACAAAAATTTCCGTACTTTTTCGTCCCTACTTCTTCAGTTTGTTTTACAGTATATATAAATGCTGGCAAATGAAAAGCGAATCCAACCCGAAGTGTCTAATGGTGTTGAAATTTGTCTTCTCAGCTGCCTGCTGAGCTATTCCTCCAAAACCTTTCCTTAACAGTTCAACCAGGATGAAATCTGATGAACGCCATAGCCTATGATTTGATTTTCATTCTCATCAACCCAATTCAGTTAGCCCTTGTACCTTGGGCCAAAATTAAAACGCTTCCTCACACCATCTTTCTGTATATGGCACGGATAATATTACTAACTATAACACATAATACTGAAATGGCAGGATGCTAAAATAAAATGCAACATATACACTGTGCTGCTTTTGCCAGGCTAACCCTAACCCATGTATTAAACTACCAGAAAATCCAAATGTGGTGTGGGGCTGGATGCAAGCAATTGCATGAGATGAGATCAAGGTACATGTGTGTTTAAGGGAGAGAGAGAGAGAGAGAGAGAGAGAGAGAAACAGGATGGTAGTTTTCTACTGATATACCAATCATTACATATTTAGCTACAAAAAAAATGACCAGCTATAGTGTATCTGCGGGTAATAACATTCCCGGCATGAAATACAATAAGTGTTAGGAGAGCTGCAAACAGGGAATATCTCATTACTCCTTTTCTATTTCTGAGAAACCAGAAGCACAGCACAAAGATGAGTCAATAAATCAATAGAGGCAGAAAAATCAAATGTTGCAAAGAGGAACATGAGTGTGCCAGGAGTATGAGTGTGCCAGAGACCCCCTTACAGGGCCCCCATAAACCCATACACTAGAGTGGCGATGTCCCATTCATTCAGAGCACAGAGGGGTGCTGGAGGGGGGAACCCAGCTTTCACAAAGACCTCGACCGTGTCTGAGGCCTGCCGAGAGCTGACACGCTGCATTTCACTGCATTAATGCATCTTTTCAGATTGAACTGTTTCAGACGCAGGTGATGTGACGTCAGCTTCTCTTTACTGTTTCTCCTAAACCTGATGATAATAAGTGGTAGCTACAGGGGTCTACTGACAGACAGCAAACAGCGCTCATGAATGAAAATTCACAGTTTACTACTACCTGTTCAACAGCACCACCATGTGGAAAAGCTTTGAAAAGGCTATTTTTCATACAAAAAAATAAAGAATCTTCAACACAACGTCTTCAATTTACACACTCAAGTTGTCGTTTCATTTAAAGGCGCATTTATCAGAATCCGTTTCAGCATAATTGTATTAGTAATCAATCAGCTTGATGGGTTTTACACTACCCTTTAGTCAGTGTGTACACCTGAGATGAGGAATACATTCAGGCATCATTTATTTTTGTTTGAGTGTTCAGAAACAGGGCAGCACAGTGGCTTAGTGGTTAGCGCTGTTGCCTCACAGTAAGGAGGTCCTGGGTCTGAATCCCAGGTTTGAACAGGCAGGGGGCTTTCTGTGTGGTGTGCATGTTCTCCCTGTGTAGGTTGCTTCCCACAGTCCAAAACCATGTACATTAGGTTGATTGGTAATTCTAAATTGCCAATAGGTGTGGTTGTCTGTGATGGACTGGTGACCTGTCCAGGGTGTACCTCTGCCTTTTGCCCAATGTGCTGGGATAGGCTCCAGCAGACCCCCGTGACCCTAATTAGGAATAAAGCAGGAATGGACGGATGGATAATCAGACTCAGTCCAGTGCTCTTATCACTGTTTATTTTCCTACTGTATAAAAGCATATGCGGAAGAAATTATTCCTCTTAACCAATCACACTTTGACAAATCATTTCCTACATTTGTTTATTCATGAATGACCATTTATAGTTATATTTAATATTGTGGAAACTCCACCAGATGAGTTATTTCCTGTTATTACTCACATCGCTCATTCACCAGCCCTCCTCTCATCTCTCTCTCTCTCTCTCTCTCTCTCTCTCTTTCAATGAGCTTGTCATGTTATCAAGATACCGCAAAGCCTTTTTAAATGGACTGTTACGAAGTGCTGACACTAGAGTCATCTTATAAATGTTAAATATATGGATATAGAACTCTGTGCCATATTTAATACAGACATTTTTAAAAAAAATTATATTTATTAACAACACATATCCACCCCTATTTTAGAAGGCTTAACTTAGTGGAACGTCCACATTCCGGCCAAGTCGCAGTAAAGTAGCTGTTACTATAGAAATGATAAGGTATTGGATAAGGAGCGCTGTGATGTAAGCCTGAGATTTGCTCTGAAGCTGGAACTACTGTCAGAGATGCAGTTATGGAAAACTAATCAACATCTTCTGACCTTGTGTAAGATTTAAACAGCGCTGAAGTATAAGCCTGTGCTGTGAAATTGGTTACTGATCCTAATTATTACTCTCTCTAGCAGCGCATTTGTCTGAAACGTCCTGCAGAAGCCTGAATACAGGAAGAAACATTTCCACTGCATTTTATATTCACAGAAAATGATTTAGTATTATAACAAACATCGTCGTAGATCATCTAAATTTTAGGAAAAGTTATTTATTCTTAATTTATCCATTCTGGCTGTTAGAGTGGATTTCCTTTATTACACAATTTTGACTGTATAGTACACAGTTATAGAAGGGAAATGATTTATAATCACATTACCTAGTGTCACCCAGATGAGGATGGTTCCTCTCAAGATATCTTCTAAGAAAGGTTGGAGCATCTTCTAATATCATTTAAGCTGGATTTTCTTTGTGACCCTCACCTCTGATTTTGCTCATTATAGGAATAAACTTAAGTGTAATAATTTATGTCTTGGGTTTACGTCCATTGGTAAAAGCTATAGAAATAAAATTGAACAAAATTTCTGTTATGGTACACCAGGTAAACAGAAACAGAGAAATAGCAAGTTTATTTCAGGTTAAATGAACGCTGATAAAAAGTGAATGTTGTAAACATGATCATGTTAAAGTCCAATGAATCTACGACGTGATTTCCATCAGGACCTGAATCCTCAGCCACAAGTTTTGGCGCACAGTGAATTTCTGCCATGCAAACTTACACTTACAAAACACATAGCTCCTGTTTTCATTTTTATAATAAACTTGCTTTCTGTAAATTCAGTACAAAGTGGACCATCCTGAGAGTCGGGCTGCTTCTCTACATCATAAACAATAACATGCTGTGTGATTAATAATGATAGGAGGTGTGTGAGGAAAAAAAACAATCAGCGTTATACAGATGTGTTGTCGGTGTCTCAGGTAACACCTGGATGAAGATGAAGACGTGCAGCAGTTCTGAGGATACAGAAACGTTTTCTACATCGCAGCAGAGGCCTATAGGAGTGAGTGTGTGTGTGTGTGTGTGTGTGTGTGTGTGTGTATGCCGTCGTGACTATATTTCAGCAAAGCTCGGATAGAGAGAAAGCGCAGGGTTTTGGAAAGGGAGGGTGATGGTTAGAATGGATGCAGATGTTTTGTGCTCCTACCTTTCTTTCCATCGTGGTAAGTTTGAGATGCACTCTCTAGTCTGGTGTCCGTCTCCGGCAACTTCTTTCTTGCCTGCTTTCAGACGGATTGTCGGCGGCTCCCTCCTTCTTCTCCTCCTCCTCCTCCTCCTCCTGCTGCTCCTCAGGGAGGTAAAGCTGTGTGGATGGTGGGATGGGATGCTGATGAGGAAGGCCCTGTGTGGAGGAGAGCGGCGTGCGGTGCGGCAGAATAGATGCGCATGCGCAAATGAGCGCACGGTTTAAGGGACCGTCGTCAAACTACCGTCATGTATGGTGACGAAGGTGCGGGCTACTGCTTATCTTTTGCTCTGCTGCCCATTATTGAAGCCCGGAAAGTAGGAATGACTCTTATATTGACCTGAGTTAAAGCCTAAGTGGGTCACAGGGGGGCAAAAACTATCAAGCAGAACGAAAATTATCCCAATATGGACCTAAATATGTGATGTTTCTGAATATCAAACTGTATGTTACTGGCATGTTTTAGTAATGTGGAAGAATAACCAATGCAGACACAGGAAGAACATGCTTAGAAACTTCACACAGACTGTAAATCCAGATCATAATTAAAGCAGAACACTTAAGAAAACCACTAGGCTCCTGGTGGTCCAGCAGCAGGATCCTGCACCCTCATCGGCCCGGGGTTCGATTCCTAGACAGGGCGCTAACCCAGCCACTGCATAGTTAATTCCCAGTGCCGGTCCAAAGCCTGGATAAAATGAGAGGGTTGTAACAGGAAGGGCATCCAGCGTAAAACCTGTGCCAAACTGAAACATGCAGCCCGAATGATCCGCTGTTGCGACCCCAAATAGGGAGCACCTGAAAGAAGAACTGAAGAAAACCACTGAATCATTCTGTGCCTCCTAATTCAAGTCTATTTAAATTTAGAAAAGCATACTGAAGGTGTGAAGTTCGTGTTATTGCAACATAAACCTTAAGAGCCAGTCAAGTTCCAGTATTCAAATACAGGCCACAGAACATCAGTTTACCAGGTATACATTAGTGTAGGTTTAGGGCATGTGTTGTAAACTCATAAAAAAAATAAATAAATAAAATAAATAAACAATTTCAGAAAATTCTAAATAATAGCAGGTTGTACTCAGGATCAGCTGCATTAGAGGTAAGATGGGTTTGGGGCTGAGGAAGAGAAAGGTGTGCTCTGGAACAAACTGATGACCACTGGCTGAACACAGTGATGATGCAAGAAATTCAGATGTGTAATTTGAACACTGGGTGATGCATCTCCATTTGCATGTATTTTTCATAATACAATATAAAGCCAAACATTTGTGGACACCTGATCACACCCATGTGTCATTCATTCCCAGACTGATGTCACAACGTTGGACACACAAAAATGTCTAGAAACATTGTTCCAGCTTGTCCCTGCCTCTGTGCACAAAGCAGAAATGGAGGAACCCGGGTGTCCTGCAAAGGACCCTGACCTCAACTCCACTGTGATTTAGGATGAATCCGAACGCTGACTACATGCCAGGTCTCCTTGTCCAACATCAAGGCCTAATCTCACTAATGCTGTTGTGGTTAAACGGGCAAATCCCTTCAGCCACCTTCCAAACTCCTTCTCAGAAAAGTGGAATAATTCCAACAGCCACAGGAGGAATAAATCTGGAAAGAGATGTTCAAAAAGCACATGGATATGATGGCCATGTTTCCACAAACTTTTTACACCACATGCTGCATCCTGATGAAGGTTAATTTAAATGGTATTTAAACAAACCAACCATGACATGATTGACAAATAATACAAAATTAGCCCATATTTCCAGCATTAATTTAAATCAAGTTAAGAGACAGAACATCTACAGCACAAATGACATTGAACACCAGTAAATAAAAGAATGATTTAATAGATTATGTCTTTGTTTCAAAATCCATTTTACACACAAAGTACTTCAATAGTCCTGACATACATCAGCAGCGCTGTCTGCTCTACTTCATAACATTGAGAGACAGACAGACAGACAGAGACAGATAAACCTGCCTGAAAGTATGAACAGTCATGTGACTACCAAACCCTCCCATAGGCAAGCGCCAGCTACGTACCAGCAGCCTGCAAAGCCAAAAATGAGAAGGAAAAATAAAATAAAATAATCAGGATAGGCACAATGAGCATTTCTAAATATTAAAAAAACTAAAAATTAAATATAGAGCATGTTACTGTGTGACACAAGCATAAAACTTGCAGATGTAACTGACTACGGTAAAGAAAATAAGACATTTCTGAAATCATGGCCTCCAAAACAAACCCGAGAGACTCCAAAGATCCCAGAAGCAATGTGCAGTGGTGCTGGGGTGTGTGTGTGTGTGTGTGTATATGTGTAAGATAAGTGTATGCACGTTAGGTGAAGCTCTCATAATTAACGACGGTACACCCCAAACGCGACAAAACTAAAGAAAATGGTAATGCCCACGAGAGAGGCGGTGGCAGGAGCAGTGAAAAACTGGCGGTACTGAAACTGGAAGTACCAGAGCACAGAGAGCATGAGAACGAACAGAGGCACCATCAGGCTCCCGACGTTTAGCGCCACATGCACCTGGTCGGCGGCACGAGCGCCTGCAGGCATTGCCCGCGTAGCATGCTGCGAGATGTGGCAGTGCAGGACGCAGTTATCAGCGAGGTTAAGAGAGGCCAGAGTCTGGGCATCGTCCTGGAGGAGCTGGCCCTGGTAGATCAGACGCACCTGGTGCTCCTGGCCAGCGAAGTAGGTCCTGCACATAAAATTACATTCACATGCAGAGTCAAAATAGCTTGCAAATTCAATGGTAAATGTTTTTATTTAAATGAAAATGATCATTTTGAACATCTGTCAGTCTACCACAATCCAGCATAGGACCATAACTGACAAGAAAATGATAGATTGTGTGGTGCTTGTATGAGTGTATCATCAGGCACATCAGTTTTTCAGTTTTGTTTTGTTAAATACGGCCCACTTTATTTGAAAACACTTTTAGTCTACATTGCTTGTGCTCTTTTCCCCATGGACAATCTGTGTTAACAGCGCTCTACTCTTTTATGAGTGGTCAGTTTCTAATCACAGGAAGCTCTTGGCTGGAATTCTTTGGCTGAAGGACTTCCAGCAGAGACACTTCTGGCAGCCTACTCACAGTCATACTCCCGTGGAGGTCCTTTCTCATGGATGAAGGAGGTAAAGAGGGCTGACAAGTCGCACAACAACAGATCAGTAGGTGTCCATGTACCCATATGGTTTACACGGTGAATGCAGATATTCTAAATTCAACATGTATATCCGAGTGGCCAAGAAGTGCGTTATTCTATGGGCAGTCAGAATTATTTGGTATTCTGTAATAGCTGAATATAATAAGAAATTTTTTACATAAATGACAGTGTCAAATAGCTTATCATTATATAGCTGACCAGTGATAAAGGACAAGTGTGTGATCAACACAAATTGTCCATGGAAAATTTGAATTAATTGGAAGGTCCTCATGAAAATAGTAAAGACAATTGTGTGTGTGTGTGTGTGTGTGTGTGTGTGTGTGTGTGTGTGTGTGTGTAAAGGGGTTCTAAAAGGACGACTGGACCAATGTGCTTCAAGTGTCTCCAATCTGAGCGTCCCTCTTTAGGTGTCTCCAGTCGTGTTAGATTGTTCCTGAAGACACTCAGTGCTGTCATTCTGTCCGATTTCAAGAGTGGAAATAAAGTTGGAACTCAAAGTGTTGTAGGAAATACTTACACAACGCTCACATAATGTAACTGTATGTCTCAACTCCAAATATTGAGCGTCATTATTAGCATCCCCCTCCACATTCTGGTCACCTGCCAGTTCCCACCCACTGACCAGCTCTCCCCATCATAGGAAAGCTACCAACTGTGGAAACATTGCTATTATACGCTTTCTCAGAGTCACATGAAGGCAGCCAGTATCTTTTCTAACAGCTGTTCATGCTGCATCACAGGGCAGCGTGACACTCTTCTGTTTAAAAACAATGTTGCTAGACTCTTAGACCTTCCTACTGAGGTAAATTTCACTGTTTGACGGCATAAAAAATGAAAAAAATCTTAGCAGATATACCTTTTAATGTAGCCGATGGTGTCCTCAGGGTTGACCTGTGCTATTCTCTCTGTGTCATTCAGAAACTTCAGCCTCAGTACCATGTTTCTCTCTGTGTTATTGGGCACATCTTCAGAAGTGGACGCCTGTGTGGCGCTTGAGGCACTAGCTGGTGGCTGCGTGCTGAGTGAAGGTCCCGGTACGTCTCTGTGTCTTAGACCGTCTGCCCCCAACAGGCTTTCTTCACCTGCAGCCTCTGCATTGTCTCCATGTCCCTCAGCTCCTCTCTCAGGTCCTGCCTCAGTCTTGTCATCCTCCCTTGAGCTTCGAGGTGGAGAGGTGATTTCACCAGGGGGGTGGGGTTCTTGGCTCTCTGGCTCTGCCGAGGGGACTGAGCCTGGGCTGGATGAGACGAGGTGGTCAGGTGGCTCAGCCGTGTGTGTAGAGGCCCAGGCCAGGACCAGGATGAGCAAAAGGAACACAACTCCAAAGAGCAGAGTGACCTCATCGCCCACGCCCTCGATCAGAGCCATCCTGGGCGACTGTGTCCTGGACTAAGGCAGCTTTGTATTAGGCACCTGCAGCACAAAGAAAGAGGTTGCTTTGCAGTATGTCCATCATAACTAACAATACCTTAAGTGATTTTTACAATTTTAACCAATCTAAGCTTACATTCTAATATCCAACAACAAGAGGTGTCCTTAAATCCATCTATTAGTACCCAGAAATGACTGAAAACAGTTCTGCAAAGAGGAGGTCCTCTCTGCCATTTACACTGATGTTAGATAAAACAAAAAAAGTCTTATTCCAGCATTTAACAACCTAACTGCAAGCACACCGATGTCTGCGTTCACACTAACAGAGATTGGGAGTGGACAAAGTAACAAATGATTAGCTTGTGCACTAGTCTTATGTTTAAAAACCTACTTATCTAGTCTACAAAAAATAGTAGCTAACAATCTAATCACCCAGTATGAAAACCTAATTATTTAGACAAATGCATCAATACCAACTTATGAAGAATGTTCAAATTCCTAGGGAAAGAAGGATATGATTACAGACAAAAGCCAGTAACCACATTCTAAAAGCCTGGTAAATGAATATTCATTACACCTCCTGAATTAAAGCGGAGACTGCAAGCCAAACCTTCGGGGCATTGGTGGCTCAGTGGTAGGCTACCATGCGGAAGGCCCAGGTTCGATTCCCAGCCAATACCCAAACCCCAGCCACTGGATGCAGTGCCGGTCCCAAGCCCGGATAAAAAAGGGAGGGTTGCGTCCGGAAGGGCATCCGGCATAAAACCTGTGCCAAATTGTTGTGCGGACCAGTTGATCCGCTGTGGCGACCCCTCACGCACAAGCCGAAAGATCAACAACAACAACAACAACAACAAAGCCAGGCCCTTGAGGTCAGGACTCTGTGAAGTTCCTCCACACCAAACTCACTCATCCATGTGTTTATGGACCTTGCTCTGTGCACTGGTCTGCAGCCATGTTGGAACAGGAAGCGAACATCCCTAAACTCTTCCCACAAAGATGGGAGCATGAAATTGTCCAAAATGTCTTGGTATGCTGAAGAGTTCTTTTCACTGGAACAAAGCACCTGAATCCAATGATTTGGAGGGGAGTCCCAAAACCTTCAGCAATAAGTGCAGGGGTGTGAATACTTTAGGAAGCCACTGCACCCGCTGTCTCTTCAGCCACGTTAGTTGTTTATCCGGACCTTCACACGCAAAAGCATGTACATAACTAGACTTTAGATAGGTCTAGATAGGTGATAGGTGGTTTATGTGTTGATGCTAAATGAGGAGAGGGGAAACTCGCCACACTCATTTCCGCTCCTGACTCGGTGGCGGTGCTGCTGTCAGGTGCGACTTCATATCGTTTCTCTTCAGGATAAATGACTAGATTAAAAAATATATATATAAAAGGAGTTTAATGATCACATCTTGTCCACAACCCAAAAATAACGACGGTGATGTCCGTATATAATCCTAACTAACCCTCTCTCCGTGTCGCCACGTTAACAAGCAGAGACACGTGCTTTAATATTTATGCCTCAATAACGAGAAGGAGACAGGTGAAGAAGTTTCAGCCATAAGGAAGCTAACAGAACATGAGAACTGTCATGTCGGTGTCCGGCTGCTTTGATGGTCAAAATAAAACCTTAAAACAACACTTCAGTGGGAAATAAGACCAAAAACACAGCGCTAGATATTACCTGAGATCCTTTCTAATAGCAGCTCCATGACACGCTACAGCTCCTCAACTAGCAAGTGCACAATTCCACAACAGCTGTTGATTAGCTAGCTAGTGTTAAGGGGGGGGGTGGAACAAAACAGTACTAAAAGCCTAAAATGATATATAAACATAGAGTAAAATTGTGACATAGTACTGGAAAACCACTTACTGTTGACATATCACTCCTCATGACAGTAAAGCTTTTAACTCTCGTTTTTTACTTTTTATGTTTCCTGATATTTTGCGGGTGGCTTGACCACATTAGCATGAACCATCACTTCCGTTTAAAAGCACTTTGAACGTCAAAATAAAAGTCCTTTAGCGCGTGATCGGTCGCATGAACTCCCGTACTGCTATACAGCTCTGGAAAGAAAAATTAGAGACCAATCTCCAGATTTGAACCCTATTGAAAACCTCTGGAATGTCATCAAGAGGAAGATGGATGGTCACAAACCATCAAGCAAATCTGAGCTGTTTGCTTTTTTTTGTAAAAAGAGTGGTATAAAGTTCCCCAACAGCACTGTGAAAAATCGGGGTTATTCCACCAAATACTGATTTCTTAATGTTATTTAGCCAAAGCATTAACACAAATTATTTGCATTTTGTTTTATTTGAGTTATTAAAGCTCTGCAAATACTGCATGATCTTGGGTTATTTTGATGTGTTGTCATTTCCTTTAAATATACACTCTAAATAACAATAGTTATATTTTGACTTTCACAAAAAAATGAAAAAAAAAAAAACTGTTCATCTCACCAATACATGAACCTGTAAGAAAAAAAAAACATAAGAAACAGGGGTCTCTTATTTTATTTTTTTTCCAGAGCCGTACGAAGTTCTGATAACTGCAGGCTTTCTGAACTGAAATACTATCTGTTTTGGGACATCCCTCCAAATCATTGAGGTGTTGTAATGTTTTCAGGGGTTATCTCGGCCCCTTAGTTCCAGTGAAAGGAACTCTTAATGCTTCAGGCGTAACAAGACATTTTGGACAATTTCATGCTCCCAACTTTGTGGTAACAGTTTGGGGATGACCCCTTCTGTTCCAACATTACCAGTGCACAAAGCAAGGTCCATAAAGACATGGATGAGAGAGTTTACCCACTCATGAGCTCATGTACAACAACACTTTCATTGTTAAATGTGATCTAGCAATTGCAAATATGGTGTTTGGGACTGAGATGAAGACAGATGTGTAAAGGAATTTTATGTATTTGATTTATTTTTGTAGTTCTTTTAAAACCCCAATGATGTCTTTCACCTTCACCATGATTACTTTACAATCTTACTAACCAATGGAAACTATATCTATATCTATATATCTATATATATATATATATATATATATCTATATCTATATATATATATATATATATATATATAGATATAGATATAGATATATATATATATATATATATATAAATATATATATATATATATATATATATATATATATATATACACATATATACACACACATATACACACACACACACATATATATATATATACATACATACATACATGTACATACATACACATACATATATATATATATACATACATACATACATGTACATACATACACATACATATATATATATATACATATACGTATATGTATATGTATATATATATATATATATATAACATAAAAATGTTTTTTTTTGCTCATATCGAGGACTTGGAATTTGAATGAAACCTTAACATATACAATTAATAGATTCTTTTCAGTACACCATTTAAACATTTAATCTCTAGCACAGTGATAGAAAGGTTAGGAAGTGTGGAAAAGATAAGGAATAAGGATCAGATCAGGATCACATACAAGCATATAGTTCCAGCATGGTGGAGTAAGTGTCATGGCTGCTGCTGGTTATGAACTGTTTAGGAATTATAATCAAATGTAATCAGGTGAGTCTCTGTGGCCTGTTTACTCATTATTTTATGACAGATTAAGGGGATAAAAGGTGTGGAGTTGAATCCAAGTATTTAATTTGCATCTAGTATGCATATGTGTGAACTCTCAGCTCATGCAACAATAGTCCTTGTTGCTGCAAATGAGGACAGCCACCATTAGGCCAAAAAAACAAAACATACCTAGCACAGAGAGAGAGAGAGCGCGAGAGAGAGAGAGAGAGAGAGAGAAACTTATGGAAATTGTGTTCAAATATATATGGAACAGTTTCATCTTGTCTAAATGTTTAGAATCATTGTTCTCAAACTTTGTGAACTGTAAGAAGAAATAGTACAGATTTATTTTACGCAATCAGTCCAGCTATTCCAATATTAGGCTTGTTAGTTAAATGTCTGCAATATTGTGGTTATTTATTGGAGCTATAGAATTTGGCCGAATTGTTACCGGTATTATGACTCATTAGTGACAGGTCTATTTGTTCTGGGGGTTAATGAGGTTTAATTAAAATAAATGAGCAGACAAACAGGCTGATATAGCATGTATAGGTAATGCAATCATTGTGATAATGATGAGTTGTAAAGATTATAGTAAAACTGAGATCAAGCCACACACACACAAATAAAATCAGACGTTTGTTTCCTGCTTTTTACTTTTTTTTTTAATAATCATTTTATATAGACATTTTTAATATGTATTTATAAACAAAGATTTCCAGTTTCCCCACCTAATACCCAACACACAGACATCCACTCACAGAGTCTTCTTACATTCAGAGGAACACTTGCCTTAATAAATAATCTCTCTTCCGAAACAAAAAAAACAAAACAAAAACAAACAAACAAACAAAAAAAACCCAGAGCAAAGCCAACGCACACAGCGACATTGTCACGATGAGAACTAGATTACACGAAACACTTTCTTTCGTTTAATTTATTTCAACAAAACACGCACTAAACTGTAACAATGTCCAACAGAAACATATGTCACCCCTTCATTATGTGTTTACAGCTCAACCTAAAGATTAGTGTGTGATCTGGAGGTGAATGATCAGCTTTTTCACCACTGAGGAATCAGCTGGGAGGGGAAAAAGGCTCACATGCTTCTCTTTCAAAATACAGATCTGAAATATGGGGCACGTTGATGCTAATGGGCGAAACAACACAAAGGGACACGTCACTACTTTTTTTAAAAATCATCATACGAATCCGGCAGTCCACTGCATGCGTTGCTTTGCGTCGCATTGCATTCCTTTAAACGACAAAATAGACCATTTGTTCTGAGAAAATAAAATTTTTTTGATATAATCCATCTCCTTTATACATTCATCATGATCTTACTGTAAGTCTGTTCCTTGTGTCCATAATTCACAGGTTCACAAGACGCACTGTGCTGCTTGGTTCATGATGTCACGCGCACGCTCAGTCAGATCTGGTGACGGGAGCAGACACTCTTTTGAAGGCTGCATCTGAAATTCAGAAACATCTCTACTTGTCTTCACACTCTAGGTCACGCTCTATATCTGGAGGTCCTTCTTCCTTAAAAGTCTTTCGTGGATTTTGAATGGCTCCCCATACCTGTCTCTTGTCCAGATGGTTTAAAACACTAATGAGAGACAGATTATCGACAATGGAGATAAAAACACTAGCAGAGAGCTTAGCGGTGGGATGATATAATAAACGAGTAATAGAGTGCCTAAACCCTGTTAGCAAAAAAAATCATATACCAAAAAAAAAAAAGTACCGACAAAGACACTCAATCTGGACAAAATATAAAACCAATCTTCATTCACAGAAGCAAGAGGTTGTGTCATCATTTAACATGCATATCCTGGACATAAAGCAGCTTCCTTCAGGCTTCAGGGGTAAAGGGGTTAAGTCCTAAATGCACCAGGGTGAGCTGAGATCAGAATTACAGCGTCTGTGAAACCTAAGGGTTGAAACACAGCCAGGAATCAACAATAATCCACTGAGAACTACTGCTGTGCTTAATACATACGCCAATATATCACTATTACGTTCCTTACCCGATCTACACTATCGATCGTTTATTTATTTATTTATTTATATATATTTATTCGTCGAGACATTCTCTTCTCCCTGTATTTCAGCACCCCTGAAATCTGCTGTTATGGCAAACTATAAAAATAGGCATCTTTTATTAATAAATTTCTGATTCCTGGGTGCGTCCAATTTTACCCGTTATATCAATTCATTTAGTTTTACATCAGAGCCAGGAGGCTAACATAATTATCACCCGAATTGAAGGTAATAGTGCTATCTGAAATCTTGAGATTTGAGGATGTGGATTAGTGAATTAGCTGGACTGGATCATGAGCCTGGATTTCTACAAGACGAGGTTGTCGGGCTCAAACCTGCTCCCGCGCAGGATTCTTGTGCAGAAACAAGATTATACAGTTAAATACATGTACATTTATATATATTGTGAGTATATATCAGTCAGTAAAATCCTCAAATCAATTGAGACTGGCCAGGTTTTGGTTAATTTCTGTTTTCAGCTCAAGAAAATGTCAAGTGAGAGTTGGATACAATGGATTATTATTAAGTCTCATTGGTGCTTCACTATCTATACAGCCGAGTGTTATCATAGTGAAATATTGCCGTTGTCATCCTGTTCTTTTGCATTATTGTACAGACTGTTTTCTTTAGACGAGAGCACAAAAGAAACCATTCGAGAAACTGAAAGTACCAAAACCGACCACAAATAAAGCAGCATGAACATTGCAAATTTCCTGACTTTAAGTGTATTACATATCTCTTAACTGTTTTGCCTCTTCCGTCTTCTCACGTACCATTCTCATTCACAACACTGACTTTCTGCACGTGTTCAGATCTTGTTACGTCCACCCTTCACGTCATAACCGTCTTATTTGTATCTCTGTAGGAGCACACGGTCGTCTCGGACAGCTACAGCAATACAGCTCTGAGGTGCATTTCAAGCTCATTTAGAATAACCATCATTATTAAATCTAACATTTTTCTCTTACATAAGCCATGTACAAAGAATCTGGCCCTGGATAGTACTGTAAAGTAATCTAATTCATACATCAACCAGCTATTCCATTAAACCACAGAACACAGTTACTTATTTAAACATTTCTAATCGAATTCTGCTTTCAAAAGAACTTCTAATACACTTTCCAGCTACGATGAAGTCCAAAAGTCTGAGACCACATTGAAAATCTGGCACATGAAAATAAACGGAAGGTTTTCTGAATAATAAAATATCTAAAACAAAGAAAGTAAATCTTCAACGTTCTGCATTGTTTCTAAACAAGTGTTCACGCTCATGGATTTGATCTAAAATGAATCATAAGGTTTTGCACAAGCGTGTGGAAATGCCATGCCAGCTCTGGTACACTCTGGAGACAAACCAAATACTGAGAAATTCAGAAACTCATGTACCGTTTAAAAAGATTCTACCTTTCACTCAAGTTGTTCCCAGTTATATAATCCGTAATGAAAACTTGTATTAAACTATAAAAACGCAAAACAGAGCATTTTCCCAAGTGCGCTCAGACTTTTGTACCCCACTTTATGCGAAATCATTGCGCTCATCCAAAAACGTATACATATATATGATTAAGTTTGCATGATGCTGAGCAGTCGTTATTTGTTAGTTAGCTTTGTAGCTCCAGTGCAAAACTAATGCCTCAAAATGTGACACTGACTCACTGTATTCAAATTTGGCAGTAAATCTGACTTCATCCCAAATCATTCGTTTTAAAAGCAGCACTGCGTACTAATAAGCACCAGAAAAATTAGCAAGCTCTGGCTATGTGATTGTGTTGTGCAGGTTGTGGGTGTTCTGGGAGGTTGGAGGAAGTTCATGGGTGTCACAGTTGTTTCCACTGTTTTTACATTTTGCCCAGAAAGGTATCATCAACCCTTCCCTAAGTCAAGAACTAAATACACCCACCCACCGGCTTAGTGTCACCACAAGTTGTCCTAAAAGACAGGATTGTTCACATCCTGTAAACACACACACACACACACACACACACAAACTTCCTCAAAACACCAATGTTTTTTTAAACAGAACGTTGCACATGCTTGCAGACATGCTCTCTCTCTCACACACACAGACACACAGACACACACACACACACACACACGCTCATGGTCACATACACACTCCTCGGCTTTTCCACCGTCATAAAGGGACCTCCAGGAGCTTTTTGTGCAGGTACTGCTTCACTTCCTCGATTCCATTCAGCTTCTCCAACTCCAGATAGGGCAACTGATGAAGACAAGCAGACTCATGAGGGGTGAAGCTATGAGTAAGCGTCTTCTAAACACACACAACTGGACTTACCTGTAATATGACGTAGCCTAGCAGCTGCAGGTGACGGTCTCTCATGGCACGGGAACCCACGAGCACATCCGAGTTGTGGCAGTAGTGCCATTTATCGTTTACAGACATTATCACCCTGCGTGTAGAGAAGCACACAGATGCAGGTGAACACACGATTAAGGGCTAAGAAATATACAAAACTGAAACAGCACTCTTATAAGCTATTTTTAGTGTGTGTCTCTGTCTTCAATAATAGGGGTAAAAACCGTTTTCTTCAACACAAGGATGTAAATTAATTGACAAAGTATTCAAGTTACTTGCCACTGTTTTAAACAAACAGTCCAGTCACTATATCTTGCTCTGAAAAGCTCAGTGACATACATATGGATGTATAAGACAGTCAGTAAGTTTGCAGGGACTGAGATTCTGAGTAAGGTATAGTACGTATATGGCCTGTGGGTAGAGCATCTGAGGCTGAGACTAAAAGGAGAGCAATATATTGCGAGGAATATTAAACTAGCCAAATACATTAAGCATTATACAAATAGTGCAACACATTGTTCAAGTTAAGGCAATAAAGACAGTTTAAAATACTACCAGCAATACAAAAAAAGTCATGAGGTCAGGAAATATGAGCTCAGGACACTGGACTGGGTGTAAACCCTGTCATTCATGTGGTGGGCAATGGAACGATATGTAGAAGCAATGTCACATGATCTTAGCTGGGATCTCTTTTTGTTTTTATTATCAACATTGGAGTAGTGATAGAACGACACAACACAATAACCTCAACCTTTGTGTATTTCATTTTATTTCATTCACGATTGAGGATTGTGAACAAACAGGTGCAAATTAGGAACACACACTAAATGGGACACCAGTAACAAATTAGTGGAGGGCACAATGCACACAATCTTATACTTATTCAAAAATATAGAGCAGCCAATCTGCCTAAGGGGATGCCTTTGAGAATTGGGAAGACCCAGATGAAACCCACATGGATTAATGGATCAAACAGGGAACCCTGGAGCTGTGAGGTGGCAATAATATGCTTCCGTAATCTCATTTGTGCTCTGTGCAATTGTATTTACGATGTTTAATGGCAAAGCCTAAAGCATGTATTTTTCAATGGCGGCGTATGAGCAATTTCGCGATAATAATACATTTAATTAGAGATCAGTTTTTGAGGAATGTGAAGTTAGACTGACCTTTTAATGGGCTCCCCAGTTGTCCTCTCCATCTCAGAGGCTTTTGCTGAATGCAACTGGAGTGGAGCAGCAGTAACTGCATTGCTATCTCCTGCCTCATAGGTCACACCTTCATAGAAAGGTGTGATACTGCAGTCTGGTCCTGAATTGGCCCCTACTTGAATGGATGCACCACTCTCGTCATCCAGTATCTTTCCAATGGAGAACTGGAAGAGGGAGTCCTGTGGTGCAGTGGCCCCGGGGACAGCTGGCCCAGCTTGAGCCAGACATTCTGAAGGACTGCTCAATGTTGAGCTGTCCTGGCTCTCAAGAGAGTGCTCCTTGGCCAGGCTGGTGTAGTAATCTGAAGCTGGGTAATAGGTGTTGTAGTCCAGTGGCACTGCTCCATTGGTGCCCACTCTCTGCATGTGGGGCGGCAGGAAGGTGGAATCGTTTTCGGGCTGTTTGTCGACGCCCTCCTCTATCGGCGGTGAGAAGGGAGAGAACTTTTGGAAGTCAGAGGTGAGAGCAGCAACAGAAGAGGAACCGTCTGGTGATTTGGGGTTCACAACCGTGCACATTGAAGAGTCTGCTGTTAATGAGACCGCTGCAGAGCCTGCTCTGATGGGAAGAACACGGCCCGCATGGTCTATCCACAGCAAGAAATCTGTGCAGGAGGTGGATAGAAGGAGAAATCAGAAGAATGAGACCGACTAGATAAGTCTCACATCTGTCTATGTGAATACGTAGATATTTCAACATCGGGATGTCAAAATGTTTTTTAATACCTGTGTAATATCCAGGAGGTAGAACTTCATCTTGCTTGTAACCGTGCTCTCCAACCAACTGCCTGAGGGCTTCGGCAACAAGACCTTTGTAACTGTAACAATAACGACAAACTGACGATCACTACTGTCCAAGCAGCTCTTTGCGAGTAGTGTACAAATTTTAGAAATATACTGCCATCTACTGGGAGAGTGATCTGTAATCGCAATTAAAGAACACAATTTTGCTTTGGCATTATGAAGAAGGTGTACAATACACAGGTCTGCTTCACCATTGTGTGCTGAGGACAATAAAATACAAGACACAAATTCATCAAGTATATTAAATGTAGTCCTCTGATAACTCGTGACTAAATTTTAGCCAACCGATATATATAGAGAAACCAAAATAAATCATGTCAGAACTTTTTCCATCCTCAATGTGAAATTACAGTGTATAAAACAATCAGAATCTGTTTAGTGATAAAAGAAGTACAATAACTTAATTACATAAGTGTGCACACCCCTAAACCAACAAGGCTTTCTGGGTGAGAGTGTATCAGCATAGCACATCTTTACTTGGAAATATTTTCCCAGTCTTTTTTTTTTTTTTTTGCAAAAACATTCTTGGTCCATCAAATTGTAAGTGCCTCCCCTGTGCACAGACTGCTTCGGGCCACAACACGTTTTTAGTTGGATTCAGGTCCGGGTTCTGGCTAGGTCATTCAAAAATAATCTCTTTTTGGTTAAGGCATTGCTGTGTTGATATGGGTCCTTTTCACCTTCAGTGTAATAATAGACACCTGAAGTTTCTGCACTAAAATCAACTGGAAATTGTATTCAACAGAAGAATAGCAGCCCTAAAGCATGATGCTGCCACCACATTGCTCGACTGTTTGGTGATGTGATTTTTTGTATTTGCATTAAACCTTTTGGAATTACAGAATTATTATTACTTTTATAATTGGTCTCATCAAACCATAACATATTTTGTCACATGGTATTGTGTTTCATTTGCTTTTAACCTGGTTCAATCTGAACAGTCAAACCCCTAGTTATAAAAGGATGCACACACAAGCAAGCAGTTTACTGTAACTTTGTTTTCTCTATTTTTCCCCAAAATTCTGATTGTTTTTCCAGATAATATTTATTCTTAGTAATTTCACACTGAGGGTGGAAAAATGTTCTGATGTGATTTATATCTTGGTTTAATTTTTTCTTTGTCAAAATCACAAAATCCTGCCATTTTAACAGGGATGTGTAGACAGTTTTAATACTTCCACTGTATATTTAACAAATGATTTTATTATTTCAAGATTAATTTCAATTCAATAAACCGGGGCAAATCTGAAAAAGTGAAGTATTCAAACAACATAACAGGATTTATTTTACAAAAACATTCCTGCTTTTAAAGAAAAAGGAATTTCAATATACAATTTTTAGCACTGGTCGATGAGACATGGTTTTAAGGAAAAAAAAAAAAAAAGAAATACACTAGGAGAAATTTATTTCCTGGCTTTCCCCTCTAATCAACATTGGTATTTTGCATCTCTTATCATATATTTATCGTTATGTATGTATGTTATGGTACCCAGTCTGGGTCATCTCTGGTTTGCTCACAAATGTGATATTTTTTTCTGTCCAACTGACAGTAAAAGAGCTGTGCACTGACCTGTACTTGCGGTTGACCTCGTCAGCAGTGAGTGCGTGATCAAACATGAGCACTTTGTGTGAGTCCTGCAGACGAGGCCCTGTGTACTCTCTGTGCTCGAGTTCCACCGCAGCGTCCAGCAGGGACAAATAGCGGCGTACAATCAGAGCATACGGACTGTCTGCAGAGCAGCACACAGCAAACAATTCAGCTTAGTGCCACAGGCTGAAATAGGTGTGCATTGTAAAGACGTGTCTGGCTGGCTGGCGTCATTAATGATGCCAAGTCTGTTCTTTTTATTATTATTACTATTATTATTATCATTATTCACCACATTAGAGAAATCAGTTGTAGTTCATTCAGTTTAGACTCTGGTGCATTAAACAACAAACCCCCTATTTATATTCGTTTGACTAATCCCAGTGCTTGGACCATTTTCCAGTCTCTGCTTCCCAATAACCTCAACAATAAAGACCAAAGCAGTTTCTTTAGGCTACACCAGCTAATCAAGTGCAACAGAACTCTTTGGCTCCTGAATAATTGTGATTTCAATATTTATCATATTATCATGCAGTTATAACAACACAATCACGCCATTAGACGCTATACACACATACACACACATTATATACATATATACACACACACATATACATATATACACACACATATATACACACTATGGCTCAAAAAACTTGGGATCACTCAAAAATTGTATTGTTTTCCAAGGAAACACACAAAATTAGTCTGAATAGAATTTTTAAATTAAAATGAAAGAAAATGATTAAAGTTTTCTTCAAACTTTGCCTTAAAAAAAAAAAAAAACACCTTTTGCAGCAGTTACAGCCTGCACATTCTAGTGGTCAATTTTTCAAGAAAATCTGATGAGATTTCACCCCAAAAGATGGATTGGCTGATGGAGTCTTCCTCCGTAGCTGAAATCAAGCTGAAATATGCAAGTGATCCCAAACGTTTAAGCCGTATATATATATATACATATAAGCTTAACACTAAACCACACACCGACATGACAGGCATCTGTTTATATATGTGAGACGTTCAGATAGAACATTCAAACGCATCAATAATCTAAAACTGATTAAAGTGGTACAGCACTAATTCAATGTAGCAGACTAACACAGAGATTTGAAAGGCCATGGACTCACTGGTGACGTTGCTGATAAAGGAGGGTGAGAAGACCCTGTGCAGCACCAGGCTGGGAAAGTGTCCAAGCTGGAAGAGGGACATGAGGATGTTGACGGTAGCCAGCGGTGAGCTCAGAGCTTTCAGCTCCAGCACCATTTCCAGCTTAGAGAAGAACTGAGCCTCATTAGCTGGCCGATAACTCATGCGGCTGAAAGGGAACACGAGCTTCTGGATCACCTGGCAGCATCAAAACAGCAGCGTCAACACCAAAGAGACGCTTCATCACAATACAAATATGATGGATTTCTCAGTACATCAAATAATTTCATACTAAATGTTACACTGCACAAAAAAAGATTCAAAATGCTAAAAAAATAGCAAGGACACAGAAATACAAAGGAATGACACTTAAAAACACTCAAAGCATTATAATATTTCTTTAAAAATCACTTTTGAATCAAATACAAAAACTGAGAATCAAATCCATTCAAATGATTCTTATCCCTATTAGACATCTTAATATTAATATTTTATATTACATTTATTCATTTAGCAGACACTTTTACCCAAAACGAGTTAAAATGAGGAATATCTTCCCTTCTCACCTTGCTGTCTAAGTACTCGCACTTCTTGACCAGGAACTCTGCAATAGTGTCTAGTAGTTGTGTTTCTCTGAGGCGATGGCGTGCGATATACTTGGCGATAAGAGCCATGGTGTAAGGGGTGATGCTGTCGACCTTTTTAGGCAGTTCATCTAGTAAAATGAGAGAAAAGGCCATTCACTTAAGTGACAGTGGACAGTTTTTACATTCAGATTCACGAATGTTAACTGCAAGCATCTTTGTTATAGTAAAACACCATGACTAGAAGTTAATCTAAACAACTGCTGCAAAAAACATGTCCATAACCACAAGCTTGGAGTCTCACTGACTCATCGAAATCTAACAAAAAGCTGAGAAAAGACAAATCAGTTCGCTCCTGTTAGCTATATTTGTTTTAAAAGTGGCCAAACGCACCAGCTAGGCTGCTCACGAACTTCTCCTGCCTGTTCTGGTAGAAGAGGTGAGAGCTGAAGATGAGCTCAAGGCTCTTGTTGCTGGCCTCCCGGGCGCATGCCGCAAGCATCTCGTCCAGTAAGGTCATCTCGTGGTCACGTACGCAGCTGACGCTGGCCAGCGTGTGTTTGACCAGGCGCAGGATCTTGCGGTCGACCACGAGCTGTTCCGCTGAGGTGGTGTCAGCCGCCTGCAGTGCGCGCCACTTGGTGCGGTAGTAAGAGAGCAGTAGGAAGAGCGTCTGTGGGTGACGCTCGCGCTCGATATTCTTCTCTAAGCCTGCCAGACACGACTCGATGAGTTGGTGCTGGCTGGATGGGTGCAGCTTCATGCAGCTGCTGAACACCATGGAGATGTCCTTCTGATTGAACTGTGACAGGCGGCCCTGCGACTCCTCCTCCAGCACCTGCACTATCCGAGAGTCACTGGGCAGCCCTGCAGGAACACAAAGCTTTAGTCAGACAGAAATAGTCGCATCACCTTAAACAGTGCTGAACCTGCATAGTTAAAGATCATGTCAAGTTAAACACTGAATTATTGCTAGAATTGTGTTCATTTTGACCTGAAGACAGTGTGACTGAACAAAACTAAAACTTCCTTATCTAACTCTGAGTGCTACTGCTTTAACCTAAAGCTTTCAATGTGAACATAACTGTACAATCTACTGGGGTGTTGTAGACTTACATAACGGATTTTAAATGATTTGTCTGGTGCTGCAGAAACAGCAAGAGATACACACTCAAAATAGTCGGCATCAGGTTTGTTAGCTGAATATATTTGAAAGCTGAACATATGATGCACTAAAGTACTAGCATGTAAGACCTGTGCATGTAGGATTTAGTTTCCCCTAACAAGCACCCTGTGTTATTATTATGTGATTAGCTGGCATGCAACTAATCACATATTTTTAAAAAAGTGATGCCAAGTGTTGCAGTTATGTGCTTATAGTGATCGAGAAAAACATTGACACAAAACATGTTTACAGAAATCCAGATTCCTAATGAGTAAGCCAGAGGCAACAGTGGCTAGAAAAATCTCCCAAAGACGACATAAGGAATCCTTAAGAGAAACCAGACTCATCTTCGTGACATCCAGAGAGTGAATTATAAATTTTCTCTCTAAAACCTCTCTACATTCCCACAGCACTGTGTGTTGAAAGCATGTTCAGTATGATCATATGGTGAAATAGAGTCCTAGAATAAGATTGCAGCAGCCGATCTACAGGTCAGGTATTCAGGTGACATTAGTCACTGAAGCACGAGTAATTCAGTTATTCTACCCACAGTGGATAATTCTAATCTAAAAAAGCCATTGTAGTTTCAAAAGCAGGCCTGTCACAACAATTCTGTTATCGACTTATCGTACTGACATGACATCGAGCTTTTTTGCTGACCTTGATTTTGCCCATTGACCTGCTTAGGCCGTGTGAGTGAATTCAGCTCCTGCTAAACTGAACAGCTTTACTAACAGGTTAATTAACTGACCCAAACTCATCCTATACGCATATGATATTAATCAGACATATACACAACAAAAAAAAAACTAATATTGCAATGTTAACGTCAAACGTACTTAATGTAGCTTTAGCAGAATATGATGAACAATGAATGAAAAATGATGAAAAATATCGCTTATTGCAGTTGTTTCTGGGAAAACATAGCACCCAACAAAAATAGTTAACATGACAGGAGTATTCAATGGCGCCGTAAAGAAAGCGGCTTTGTGTGTTGTGCGGCTCGACCGGTGCAGCCAATCATACCGGTATCTTATGCAATGCTCACACACTATTTAATATGTCTACTAACATCTCATTACTAAAAGTGTAGATACTTGAACTAAAATCAGTAAAAGTTCTCTCAAATCCTCTGGCTTACCAAGTGCAGCCACGGCGTAAAGGCAGTTGACGATGCTAAAGTTGTCAAACTTGGAGCAGTCATTAACAATGGCGTCACAGAGGGTCTGGAAATCCGGGTGATCCAGAATCTGTCGAGTCGCGCCGTCTGCCGAACCTACAGCAGGGGGTGAAGACAGTGCTCCCTCTGCAGTCACCCCACTGCTCCCTAGGCTTCCTCCTCCACCTCCAATTGCTCCAGCCTGCTGGAGTGCCAGGAGCTGGCCGATTTTCTGTAAGGCGATAGGGTAGTGGTTGTGCGAGATCTTCCCCGGGTTCTGAGTGACCCAGCGGAGCACCTCGTCCACGCTGCGTGACCGGTCGATCAGACGCTTCATGGTAAAGAAGGTGTCGTAGCTCATCTTCTCGTGGATGAAGTTCCAGGTCTTCTTTTTGTTGTGGTGCATGTGGGCATGGGGTTGGTAGTGTGGAGGGGGGAGGTGAGGGATCTGAGGCGGGGTGTGGTAGTGCTGATGGGGCTGGTAGTAGGTTCGGTGGGCATCTACACGGCCCTGGTAGAGCGGAGGAGGGAAACTCTGGGGAGGCGGGATGTGCGGATGATGAGGGGCGAGGGGGTGGTGATGATTCTCCAGCATGGTTTGGCCTCCCCCCATCAGGCCAATGCGGCGACCAGGCTTGCCCCCTGCACCACTGTACAGGCGTGTGGCATACATGCTGGCAAGAGCACCTGGAGCCAGAAGGCGGGAAGACTGTGCAGGCAAGGAAAATCTCCCGCAGCTTAAGAGGCCAAGGCGAAAGGACAGAGCCAGCATGGTATATGGGGCGATTCAAGACTAAGTTTCAATGCTGTATACCTAAAACCAGAAAGAGCCAGTATTAATGTATTAGTTCTCAAAACACTGATGTTACAAATTACCCTAGACCACATTACTCACTCAGTTTTTTTTCCTAAACAGAATGAAATATTTGAGTTAAACAGTGTGTAACATCCTCAACCTCAAGAGAGAACATCAAGTCATATGTTGCTATATAAAACACACTGAATCGTGAATATCTACAACAACAAAGATGCCATACAAACATTCTCACTGTGTTATGTGTTCTGGTAGAAAACACCGTAAAACTACACATTGTCCCAAAAGTCTCTATAACACTGGATAGCCTTTAAGAATAACGAGTGAAAGAACAAAAGAAGAATCTATTGATCTACAGTAGAAAGATCATTTGAAGGAACACACTCAAAGTGAAGTTACATGCATAACAGCAGATGTTCATCAGGAGCGGGAGAGATGCCTCTGTGTGATTTACAAAGAAATGCCTTTTGCAAAAAAAAAAGAAGAAAAAAGAGATTATCTCCTGTATACAGATAAATGTTTGGGACACTGTATAAACACACAACAGTGTAACACTGCAGAAAATTAAATAATCTTAATACAGCGAAAGCCAAGAAGCAAGAATCTACAGAAAAAAAAGGCTATTTAAGGAGACAGATCTTGCGTGAACATTATAGAAGCAGGCATCGGACATTTTTTGGGTCAGGTGGTATGACATCATAATGATTATTTATTACGAGCTTCTCTGTGATCCTGTAAATATATCATCATTACTGTATGCACTGTAGCGTGCAGCAACAAGTAGCTATAAATCCTGGACGTTAAAATCCTCCTCCTGCTTGCGAAATAAATCGCAAAAGCATAACAAACTCTTTATAAGGTCATCACCATATAACGCATCTTAGAAATGTCTTCAAGTATCTAGATATGACATCGCAGGGTTTGGATACATCTACTCTTTAGTGAACCTGCTATAACTCGGCCTCCTTTATGTTTGCATCACGGCAGAGAATAAAACAAATATCAAACGACACGAAGTGCTTTTTAGATAAATAAAACAAAACACTCTGCTACGTTACCTCCATGCACCCTGCCAGAAACATGAGCATGTAGTCAAGGTTGGACATTTTCCTATACTGTTTTTCTGCAACCAGTAACTTTAGCTTATTACAATGTGGATATCTATTTTTTTTCTTCTTTTAATCCATAGTAACGTTATACAACCGAGACACAGGATCTAAGTGAACAGCTGAAGTTTTACTCATTGACCCAGCAGTGGCAGCCTGGAGATGCTGGGATGTGAACTCATCACCCTTCTGATCAGAATCTTACATTACTCACATGTTTAGTTTAAAGCAAGGCGCAAGGGTGCAGATGGAGCCTGGAGCCATCCGGGACACAAGAAGACATGGGTGAAAAGATGACAATGCGGCCGCGGAGAGTCCCTCGTTGTCAACAAAACGGAAAGTAAAAGTTTAAGACGCGAAAATCACTCTCATGTCATTTCGACAAAGCATTACTACCAGCGAGTGGGAAGGTGCTAGCAATATCTGTTGGCTAACTGAAGAGCAGCTAAACATTCGGAGTAAAAGAGCGCATGATAAAAAGCTGTAAAAGGAGGTCTGTGCGGTGATTAGAGAGAGATTAGGAGGAGAGATGACAGGGTGAGAGGTATGCTGTCCGCGTCAGGAGCTCCACTATAACACGGCCTGGCAGAATGCTGCTGCTGCTAACACACACACAGGGGCTGGAGCTGTGTGTGTGTGTGTGTGCGCGCGCGCTCCGCTCCGCTCCGTGGACCAAACGTCAAAACTCCGACTCCAACACCACTACACACGTGTCCACTGTCCACCGGAGACACGGCTAACATGTGTCCTGTAGTGTCACACCCAGGCCCTTTACATCCAGACTCTCCTTGCACTTCGGCAACTGCAATCCGCCGCCCCGGTCTCCGCCATGTTCCCGGAAGTCAACACTGGCAAAGCGGAAACGTGTCAGGGTCACGGGAACTGAAGGGTCGCGCCGAAGTGTAGGTTGTAGATGTCATGGCAGGGTTTTCCCGTATCGTTTATTTGTTTATTTATTTATTTGTTTGTTTGTTTGTTTTTACATATGTATATATATTTCAACGTAAGCAGACCTTCTGTGCCCTCTTTTTTTTCAGAAGTCGAGGATATAAAGTGTATAAATGACAACGTACTATTCAGTAGTCAATTTTCTGATGACATCATTTTTAATGAATGTTGTTTTTTTTGTAATTATCTTAGAACGACAATTTACAGTTAATTAAAATGTAAAAAAAGAAGAAGAAGCAAATTTCATATGTATATACAGTGTATTGCCAAAAGTTTTGGGACGCCCCTCCAAATGAATGAATTCAGGGGTTGTTTTTAGGGGTTGGACTTGGCCCCTTAGTTCCAGTGAAAGGAACTCTTAATGCTTCAGCATACCAAGACATTTTGGACAATTTCATGCTCCCAATTTTGTGGGAACAGTTTGGGGATGACCCCTTCCTGTTCCAAAATGACTGTGCACCAGTGCACAAAGCAAGGTCCATAAAGACATGGATGAGCAAGTTTGGTGTGGAGGAACTTGACTGACCTGCACAGAGTCCTGACCTCAACCTGATAGAACACCTTTGGGATGAATTAGAGCGGAGACTGTGAGTCAGGCCTTCTCATCCAACATCAGTGCCTGATCTCACAAATGCATTTCTATGCATGAGGAATGGTCAAAAATTCCCATAAACACTCTCCTAAACCTTGTAGAAAGTCTTCCCAGAAGAGTTGAAGCTGTTGTAGCTGCAAAGGGTGGAACAACTCCATATTACATTCATGTGCATGTAAAAGCAGATGTCCCAGTTTTGTGCAGGCTCGCAGTCTCTAAGTCCCCTGAAAAACAACACCTGAATTCAATCTTTTGGAAGGGTGTTCCAAAACTTTCGGCAATATAATGTATGTGAACTGATTTTAGTAAGATAGTTGATTTGTAGCTATATTTTAAGTAACTCGCAGCAGTAATAACAATAGTCCAGTCCCACAGATTACTATGCTCAGGCTGAAGGTTTGGCATATTGTTTGCTCTAAGATACTTTTCTGCTCACCACGGTTGTAAAGATCTGTTATTGAAGTGACCATAGCCTTTCTTTCTGCTCAAACCAGCCTGGCCATCCTCTGGCCTCTCTCAACAAAGATGCATTTCTGCTCAATTGTTTTTTTTAATGTTGTTCCACCCGTGTCAACTCTAAAACAGTTACCCATGAAAATCCAAAATGCTCAAACCAGCCTAACAAGCATGCCACAGAGGTACTGAGATCACCCAACAACACCCCAATAATGGTACAATGTTTTACTTACATAAACATACAGCGGTATCATGTGACATCATGAACATGGACATGGACATCTTAGATACTTCTTCTTCTAATAATAAGTTCCCATACTATTGAAATTGTCCATTCGTTTTTTGAAAAACAAAATACAAAAATGCACCCAAACACTTAACTATTCATTAAAAAACTAATTATTCTATAGACTAAATAGAAATTATTCATAACACTGAAAGGTTTGTTCAAAAACTTTGAGCAGAATGGCTCTGGCACGTGTTACCAGCAGGTGGCAGTAAGAGGTCTAGCAGCTTGTCCGTTTCATTGTTATTGAGGATGATCTGGCAGCAAAGAGAATGTGTCAAAGTCCATTATAACCCAATTAAAGAAAAAATGCTACCAGTGCATCTTGAGGTGAATATCATTATAATATTCACTGATGTTTCATCACTTTGCATATTTGCGTGGAACTACGCATGGTACAATGATCAGGCATAACATTATGACCACCTGCCTAATATTTTGTTGGTCCCCCTTTTGCTGCCAAAACAGCCCTGACACGTCATGCACTGTGTATTCTGACACCTTTCTATCAGAACCAGCATCGGCTCACACGGGCCAGCCTTCACTCCCCACGTACATCAATGAGCCTTGGCCGCCCATGACCCTGTCGCCGGTTCACCACTGTTCCTTCCTTGGACCACTTTTGATAAATACTGACCACTGCAGACTGGGAACACCCCACAAGAGCTGCAGTTTTGGAGATGATCTGATCCAGTGGTCTAGCCATCACAATTAGGCCCTTGTCAAACTCGCTCAAATCCTTACACTTGCCCATTTTTCCTGTTTCTAACCCATCAACTTTGAGGAAAAAATGTTCACTTGCTGCCTAATATATCCCACCCACTAACAGGTGCCATGATGAGGAGATCATCAGTGTTACTCACTTCACCTGTCACTGTTCATAATGTTATGGCTGATTGGTGTATATAAGGACAATGAAGGCTCCTTATAGTGATAATGAGGTAGGTCAGTGAATTCATGTGTTACAATCAGTGTAAAAAAAAAAAAAAACAACTATTGTCATCATTACAGGTTGGAATGGCTGCTATGCGTGCTTCCCTATGAATTGCACTCCAGACTTCATTTATATTTATGGTATTTGACGCATGCCCTTATTCAGAGTGACTTACATTTGGACAGATAGTTTAACTATTCATTGTGTATTTTATAGCTTATATATATCTTATAGAAAGCCTTCTCTGATACTCCTTTATGTATTTTGTAAACTGTAAAAATCTTAATAAACACTTTACTTCTGTGCTGAGAAGACTTGTTAAACAATACTTTACAAGTCAGGGTGGTGATCAAGAATGTGAAATAGATACCCAAAGTAAAAGAGCTGTTTTTGTCCTGTATCACACACATGGGGGATAACAATTACACTTTAACCTTTTTTTTTGTTGTTGTTAAATTATTTTAATACAAATAACTGCCTTTCTCTGAAGGCCAAATTTCCACCACATATACTCTGACATGAGCAAAAAGAAAGCCTGAAAAGACATGTAAGGGCATCATCTTTGGATAAATGAATGCAGACTGATTTGGCAGCTGCTAATGTTCTGATAGTGCCATTAGTTTCAAACAATTTAATTAAACATTTTATTATTTTTTTCCTGAAATATAAATTTGTTTTAGAAAAAACAAACAAACAAAATATAGGTCTTAAAGTGTCTAAAGATTTATATGGTATGTAAAAATGCAATATGTTTGTAATTAAACATTATCCTTTGGCCTTTATATTTATATTTATAACATTTATATTTATATATTTATATTTATAATTATAACAAGACCATGCATGCCTCGCTGAGCACTAACACCTGGTCTGTATTTCCCTTAATCAGCACCCCTATTTAAGTTCTCCAGTGTGTGTTAACATTGTGTGTGTTGTTTTTGTGTTGCCTTGCTGTCTGTCTACAGTCTGTCTGTTTCGCTGTTTTCTACTACCTGTTTTATTTCTCTTGCAGCTTATAAAATAAAAGTCTGCACTCGCATCCACTGCCTTTAAGAATGCCTGGCACTCTGCTGTCCTGTTGTGGAAGAGCTCCAGCAGATTTTTTTTCCAAATTCATAAAAGCATAATCATTTTATTATCCACCCTCTTGTTTGTAGGTCTGATGATATTTGAGACTGATAGAAATTGTCTTTATTTTGCTCTCCTTCTTGAAACATCAACACTGATCAAAGCCCATTGTCTGAAGATGGTTGCATACAGTACATTGTCTATAAATGTGGATAGACAAGGTAAGTAATGATATTATTTATGTTACTAACTACTAAAATTTCACTGAGCAGTATATCAGTATATAGTGTAAGTGTAACTTTACTCTTAGCAGGTAAAATGGAATGAAATCAGAATAGGCAGAACCTGAGATTGAATTAGTGTAATGAATGCTTAAATAATAATAAAAATAAATAAAAGCAATGTCAGCCATGCTTTAGTATATAACTAGACTGATGCCAGCCATGAAGAAGAACGTATATTTCTTCACATGTCAGTTCAGTTAAATCCACAATATAAATTTAATTTAGACTGAACATGTATTGAACATGTATAAACTTTATCATCCAGTTCCACCCTGTGGGCCTGACACTGCTGTAACTTTTAACTAAACCTGACGAGCAGCGGTTATTCTGGCAAGCCTGTGTGGATACAATAAAACCTTGTATATATGTGCAGGGAAGTTATGGCAGTCATATGCTAAAGCATGACATTATTTTATATTATATAATCGGACAGGATTGAATTGATTAGAACCTGGTGTTTTCCAGTGGGGAATCCTGTTGTGCGAGTTGGAATATTGTTGTGATCCTTAAACTAAAAGAAACAATATCCTGCTGTGTGTATATATAAATATATTGTAGATATTCTTTTAGTTTTTTTCCATTATCATTCTTGGATGTTTGTCTTTGTAATAATTTTGTTTTGCACACTTTTGCGGACAATTTGTATCTCACAGATACTGTAAATAAACATCCTTGCACTGTCATGTTATTGCAGCTGATAAAATATTTTTGTGCACAGAGTTTCATTAACACTCCTCATCATAAATTTTTATAAACATGGATGTAATCCTGCCTGCTTGGGTAATTGACCCACGCCTAGGCAATGACTTCAATAAAATACATACCGATCTCACACAATTGCATCCTGTTTCTTCACCTCGCTTCACACCTCTTCTGCATCAAGGGCTCTGTCAGTGAGCAAAACAGTGCTGTAAAAATGCCAGTTCTTCACAGATTTTTTGCACAAAACACATCATTTCGTCACACCAAACACATTTAGTATTATCAGAAGATTGTCTCAACAGATTTGGTTAATATCTGTTCAACCCACCATGGTAGATGAGACGAGATGAGTCAGTACTAATATGTTTGTTTACACTGCACAAGCATCTAGAGAAAATAATATATTCATGGGGAAAACCAAAAACATACATTGTTTTCTTCCAAACAAATGTTTATATCTTTAAAGTAAATGGTGATATCAAACTCATTTCTGCTCTCTGAGATGCTCCAAAACATCTCGATCTGAAAGCCAACAGTGTCCTATTTATTAATTCTTTATCAGATTTGTAGTGATAAAATAATTAGATTGTTTATACTGACTGAAAATGTCCCACAGAGCACAAGACTTTCAAATAATATATTTGGAATTTTAAAAAAAATTATTCCAAGTTTCCCATTAAATGATGTCCAGCAGGGAGTACACAGTAAATCATTTGGATTTGAGTGATTAAAAAAACATGTTTGTGTGTCTGACTGCTTGACCTAAAAATACAATAAAATCAAATCTCTTAATCAAAATTTAGACTGGTGCACCAAAGTGCAGACTTGTATAAAGAATTACATGACTTAGAGCAATAATAAAAAGGAAGGTTTTTGTGTTACTGGTATAAAATTATTTTATTTCTCTCTTACACTAATGATACATTTTTTCACAGCACATTTTATTTTTCCAGAGCAAATTCATCCATTGTTCTATAACCATTTTTAAACAGAGATACTTTCACAGTAAAAAAGAAGGTTTATAAAATAAGTCATGTTAAAAAAACATGTTTACATTCAGTATTTACTGTGAAGGTGCAGTTAAGAGTCCTTTTGTGCAGTGGCTATGTGTGCAGGTGATAGAAATGTGATCAGATTGGTGTGAGTGTTCAGAATGAAGGTGACTGTGAGTGTGGAAGTATGTGAGTGTTCATGGTGTTGGAGTCTGGGGTCACGGTGCATGTTGGGGTATGCTGAGTTCATGAAGTTGCCCTACTTCAGCATCTCAGTGTCCGCCAGCAGAGACAGTGACAATAATCAGGGCCCCCTTTTGAAAGAATTGCGATGGACCTCAGCCATTAGATCGAACAACACAACATTGATACCTGGAAGCAATGCCTCTCCACAACATATCCACATGTAAGGATGCTTCCAGGTTATCTCCCTTTTGGGATCCCGACTGATCAAGGCATGTCTTTCATGTCATGAACACTGAGCAAGCTTTACAAATTGCTGGGGTTTAACAAAATGTGAACAAAATAATGTCCTCAGAGTCTGTCCTAAGCTCTGCACTCCTCTTCCCAGTCCTTGGAGATTTCAACCTCCCATCTAACAAGCTTCAGTCTACTTGCCTTCTGACTCCTTGTCATTCAACAGCTGCCCTCCCACACACAAGGGAGGAAAAGTCCTGGATCTGATGTTCTCTCGTCCTTCCCCAGCTACAGACATGACTGCTACCCCACTTCACATCATCACTTGGTATCCTTCACTATCACTCTACCGATTCTACCTAAATGTAACTCACAGCATCTCTCTCTTACCTGTTGAAAACTTCACTTTATCTCCCCTTCCTCTGTAGCTTCCTGAACTCTTTCATATCTTCCTGACCATGACCCTTTTTCCTCCCTACCCCTGGACTCCAGATAATTTGCTCTTTCCTCAACCATGGACCTTCTCTGCCCTCTGTCCACTAAACCCAGGAAGACTTGGCTGTCACATATGCTGAGCAACAATCTGAGAGAACTATGATCAGCAGTGAGGAATTGGAAGGAATCTTAACTCATCGCAGATCTCATCTTTTACCATGCGCTCCTGCACAAGATCTTATCTTCACTACTCAACCTTCAGACTCCTCCTGCTCCATCCTCCTTGACCGCAGTGAGAAGATTGAGTAGGTCTACCAGACCTTCGCTTCTGCCCCAACTTTGACTACAGTACACAGCATGGACCTCCATACTCCTTCATTGTGACATCCTGGTCCTCTTATATGGACATGCTGGTGTGTATTCCTCCATCACGTGTCCTATTCAAGCCAATGAATTGGCGTGTGTACACACGGAGCTTCAGACACACTTCCTCAACAAAGTGTTCCCATAGCATCAGTCATGATGCAGCATCTCATTCCCTTCTCAGGGAACCAGGTTACACACATAACCTGGTGTAGTTATAACTGATCATAAAAACTTGCAGTACCTCAGAGAAGCGGAACGCTTAAACCCCAGACAAGCTTATTGGGTGTTATTCTTTACCCATTTCAACTTCACCGTCACCTACCGTCCCAGACATAAAAATAATAAAGCTGATGCTCTTTCCAGAATCCACTCACCAGACCCTATGCTGGAAGAACTTGAACCCATACTCCCTCCAGAACTTTTTGTATGTCCCATCACCTGGTCTCTTGACGACATTTGTGTTGCCACTGAAGAGGAAACCGTTCCGCCAGGAGGTCCGGAAGGTAGAACATATGTGCCAACATCCTTACATATTTCCCTTCTGGACTCTGTACATGCGACTCCAGGATCCGGCCACCCAGGCAGGCAGCGAACCCTCTCACTCCTCGAGGGAAGGTATTGGTGGTGCAACATTTCCCAGGATATTGCCCGATTCATGAGGGGATGCTCAGTCTGAGTCCATGATCTCCACACCACATCATCTGCCTGAGGGCAAACTCTCCCTATTCCGTGCCGACCCTGGTCCCACCTAGGTATTGACTTTGCCACTGACTTACCAGCTTCTAACGGCTTCACCACCATCCTCATCACAGTAGACCGATTCTCCAAGGCCTGTAAACTGTAAACTGTTGGTGAGTCTATCCTCTGGATACCACTTGCAGATGAACGGCCAGACCGAGCGAAAAATCCAAGAGAACCACCAGCACAACTGCAGCCAATACCTTCCTTGGGCCAAGTATGCACAAAACTCTCTGTGTCAAGAATCTACCGGACTCACCACTTCCAGTGCATACTCGGTTACCAACCACGACTGTTCCTGTGGTGTTCCCAAGGTACCATCCATAGATTATTGGTTCCGAGAGAGTGAGAGGGTATGGGGATCAGCTCATGTCCATCTGCAGTGGGCAGTCCGATGCCGTCATTGAGATACTCCTCCTTACCATCCGGGCAACCGAGTTTGGCTCTCCACTCGAGACATCTGATCTATGAACTTCAGCTTCCCAGTCAATACCGCATTTCACCAACCTTCCATTTTTCCTTGCTTAAACCGTTCACTGATCCTGTTCTTCCTCCTTCCACAGAACCAGAGATACCTCCTCCGCCTGAGGTCAACACTGACGACATCATCTACCAGATCTGGGAAATCGTAAACTCCAGGTGATGAGGCAACTGTTTTCAATACCTTGTCAACTGGGAAGGGTACGGCCCTGAAGAAAGATCTTGGGTGGACTATGACGACATTCTCGACCCTTCGTTAAATCAAGGAATACCACCAGCTCCATCCAGACCGCCCCACTCCCAGAGGCAGGTCATTCCCGGACGTCTGGAGATACCCATCAGGAAGGGGTACTGTCACGGATGCACCGACCACAGCCACAGTACCGACCACTCAACCACGCCCCCAGTCATCAAAGTACTAAGCACCTGCACCCAATCACCAGAGCACTATATAAGCACACTCACTTCACTGAGTCATCAGCTGGTATTATGGTTACGTACTCTGTGACTTCTCTTCCTACCCCATATTTACCTTTGATACTCCTGCCTAGCTCATCTCCCGTGGGAGAATGGACTGTGTTCTGGCATCGGGAGTTTCAGATAAGTTTTAGTTTATTCACTGAGTGCATTATTTCAGTTACCGTTTCGTTTACCTCACCATCTCATCACTGCTTGTGCTATACAATAAAGAGCACTTTAACTTACTTTAACTTCCTAGTCTTCGTCCTTGGTGAATTGTGACAGTAGCTAACAACACAGTGACTAACAGATAATAAATATAGCTAACTTGAAGCTAATGGGTGCTTGTAAAGTTTCTGCAGGAAGAGGTATGTGTACAAAACACGCTCAGTGAGAGAGAAAAATGAAAGGAGAGGAAGCTATTCATAGTATTGGTGGATTCCACAATTACAGTGTCCCAAGCAGATAATGACATGATACACTTGTGGTCTAACAAAATGATAAAAAGAAAGGGAAAAGGCTGTATAACAGGTTTTTGATGCCAGTTAATTCTCATTGCGCATGATTAATAGCAGGGAAGAAAAAAACTGATATTCGCTATTTAAAATATCTATCAGTTGTTGAGTAGAATAATCATTACCACAATGATGTAATGAAATTATCATTACTCTTATCTAATGTTTATCTAATAGCTTTTGTCAGTTGTCTTTACTTAACATTTATCTACATTTCCTGGTTCCTTGCTGAAAGGTGGACCATCAGTACAAGATCATTGTGATTATGTGCTTTGATTCACTTTTCATTGTAAGTAAATGTCTATGCTTTCACATTTGTACCATAGCATGACACTTTAAAAAGTAGTGTGAAAAATAATGGAAACAAATTCATACTAATTGCATCCCCAGTTGTTTCCCATGATTATTCTCAGGCTTAAATCAGTTTCAAGGGGTGAAAAGGGGTGAAACTGTGTAGCTGAACTGCCCAACAGAGTGCCCTGTGTGTGTGTGTGTGTTTGTGTGTGTGTGAAATAAAATGTTATCTGAGACACACACAGCTCGTTTGTCCTGCACAACATGGATGGTACACTAAAGGTCTCACTGCTGGCAGCCCTGATTCTGCTGGTTTCTGTCCAGGCATCTAACTATGAAGGCTTGTCTGATGGAATACGAAAACATGTTGACAAAGCTCTGAATAATGTACACAGTATGTATGGAGAAGGTCATCATGTTGCTTATCATTCACTTATAGGTACTCCGAAGGTAAGTTTAGTCAGAATGTTAAGGTCACTTATTCATACACTTGCAACAGGGCTGAAAGGCTCAGGCCACCAGGGGCAAAAGGGGCTCCCAAATTATGTAAAACTATGAACAAATATTCAGTTATTTTCAGTGCAACAAGCAAAATATTTTCAAAAAATTATTTAATGTTGTTTTGTAGTAGTTAATTCAAAAACAATACTTTGCTGAATGTCTTTCAGATTTGAATTACTGAGTTGACTGTATATAAAGGCTTTGTTTATGATCGAATCTACTAACTTCAACCAGATGTTGGTGCGTTAAATTGGTGTCATTGAGTACAAATAAAATTTAACATTCACATTGAAAATATTTTAATTATTATAGTATAGCCTAATTCTTCTAATTAGAGGTTCATCCATCACTGAAGATCAGCTTAAAAAAAAAGAGTAAACTTAATAAAAACCTTTTTTTAAATAGGTTTTTAATGTACATTTCAATGCTAAATGCATCTAGATCACCACTCTGGCAACAATCTCTAGTAACTGTCAGGGGATCAGTTAAAATACATGATAAATAATGTTAAATAATGCTAAACATTGCCCCATTTTCACAGATTATGGACAAAATCTTCAATGTAAATGTCCTTCTGACGGTCAAAAAATGTGATGAGAATCCTAGCAACATGGATGAATGTGTTCCACAAAATAAAATATTGGTATGTATGTATATATTCTTAGAAACCTTAAGTTATCTAGAGCTCCTTCTTAACCCTGTTGATGCTGGCAATGCAAATTCCTTGTCACATCAACATACTTGATAACTATAGATACACTGCACCTAGATATTTTATAACATCACAAAGTCTCAAACTCTTTCCTAAGAAAACCACCATCATTTTATTTTTACACAGTACCTGATGGACTGCCTTCTGTGTAAGACAAAAGACAATGAAGAACTGCTGGATTGTGCCAAATGGTTGGAGGTCAAAAATGTAAGTAACAAATATAATGTAACTGCAACAGATATAGAAATACACACTACAGCCGAACTAAAGACATCATCTGTACTGGATGCATAAGTTACGCTAGACTTTTAAATAATTATTGTTTGTTTTACAGAATAAGCGTGATGACTATCGAAGTAAATGTAGGGGAACTTTGCTTGGAAGTGAAACACTTTTCCAGAAATCTGACGACTCTCAGAAAATGGGTGGATGTCCTGGATGTATGTGAAGCTGCACACTTTAACCATATATAAGTGAAAATTGATGTAATTAATGACAGAATTCAGTTCAGTGAATTATGTTGGACTTATACTCCTTGTTATGTGGCCAAATAAAATCATTCAAAATTTTCAAGGATTTATAGTTCATTGTGCAAATAAAATGTGGCAAGGGTGTAATTACAAACATCTGTACACACTATATGAATCTGTCAGCTTTTTTATTTTGTATTTATTAGTTTTTACAATTAAACACAGCTTTAGGTTCCCTCACTCTCAGTGCCGGTCCTAAACCCAAATAAAAGGGGTTGTCATAAGCCCAGATGATAAGGGTGGGGGTGTTGTGTCAGGATGCGCATCTGGCATAAAAACTGTGCCAAATCAAATATGTGGATCAGACAATATAAACAAACAAATAATTTGATGACAAAATAATGCAACAGATTTCAATATGTAGTCATATAAATAAATAAGCACACAAAATAATTCACTAATATGTAGAACCACATTTAGCAACAGTAATTTGAAGTAAATGTTTTCCAAATCTTTAACATTGTTTTGAAAAAATTCTGGCCCACTCTTCTTTACAACATTTCTTTGTTTATTGATGTTTTTCAAGGCATTCATTTAAGCACACAGCAGCATCACTGTGGTTGAGGTCTTGACTAACTTGTCTCTTCCAATATCTTCATTTTTTTTCAATGTGTTAAAAGAGGCAAGTAGGTAACATGATGTAGCTCTTGGGTCTTTCTTTAGATCTCTGACAATTGAACAGTCTGAAATTGCTGGGATGCCCACTTGCGAGAAAACTGGCAACTATCTCGAAGGCTCCCAATTTGTAAACAATCATTCACACTGTTTGATGGTGAAATACTTTTAACCCTTCCCAGACTGATAAGGAGCAACAATTGCTTTGTCTGAGGTCAGGACATCATGTAGACATACACCAGAGTGCTCCAGAACTCCAATATTGCCAAAGGTTCTGCTTTTATAGAATAAAAAAGGTTCTGAATACATTATTTGCAGTTTCTGCTTTTAATGAGCAATTTTTCTATGTCCAAGATTTACAGTTCAATTTCTGAAGATAGTACAATAGCAAACACTATAGCAATGGAACGCTCGAATCACAGTGGGAGCATGGTATACATGTCTGCAGATCCGGAAGAAAAAAGAGGAAGTGAACTCTGTGACCTGATGCCTGGTGAAATTCAGTGGTGAGCAAAGGATCCAGGATGTAGCTCAAGTTAACCCATGAACAAGGCTATAACCTTCCCAGTCCATTAGATATTGCAGTTGGCCTCTCCTTTTCCAAGAGTCAGTGATCAAATGCACCAGGTAGGATGGGGATCTGTCAACTTCTATGGGAGGTGGTGGTGATGTTGGTTGTCCCCTGTGGAGGCACTGGTGTGGGCTGGCTTAGGGAGAGAAACATGAAACATTGGGCAATTACAATAGCTATCAGGTAGTTGGAGATGGTAGGTCACTGGGTTAACTTGCCGTACGATCTGAAAGTAGCCGATGTACTTGGCTCAGCTTGTGGCATGGTAACTTTAAGCATAGGCTCTTAGTGGAGAGCCATACCATTTGTCCAGGTTGGTAAGGTGGGTGTGGGCATCTCCTATGATCTGCTTGAATGCTTTAGCTGTGCACTGCTCTTGGGAGGGGCTAATGGGCACTTTTCAAAATCACTATGGCAAAACCAGTCGTCCACTGTTGGGATGTCTGACGGCTCTCCTGATGACGAGAACAGTAGTGGCTGGTATATTAGTGACTAGTACACACTAAAAAGGCGCGAGGCCAGAGGATGCTTGGGTGAGGGAGTTTTGGGTGTACTTGGCCCAAGGGAGAAATTAACTCCACTGTGGTTGGTCCTGGATGCAGCATGTCTATATATAATGACCCAGGTCTTGGTTAAGATGCTTTACCTGTCCATTAAATTGGGGGTGGTAGCTCGACATGAGGCTCACATTAATCCCCAGTTTCCTGCAGAATGGTTGCCAGCCACATGATGTGAACTGTACCCCCCTGTCCGATATTATGTACTCCGGGATGGTAAATTACGGAACATGTGGTGGAACAAGGCTGTGCCAGTCTTGCTGTGGGTAGGCTTTTTAGGGGCACCAGCTTGCATGCCCCAAAAAAGCAGTCCACGGCCATGAGGATGGTGGTGAAGCAGTGGGAGTTTGGGAAATCTATGACAAAGTCCATGGCTATATGGGCCCAGGGACAACATGGGACAGGGAGTTGTTCTAGAAGGCTTGCTGGAAGCTGGCAGGGGTTGCACATTTTAGCACAGACAGAGCAGGCTTCAACATACTCCTTGACATCTGTGGACAATAATTTGGCCGCCAAAAGGCATTCCTGGGGAGCTGTAAGGTTCGCTGAATGCCTGGAGATCGGGGAGGTGTGCACCCACTCCATGGTGCATTGTCTTAGGTTGGTGGGAACAGACTGTAGTGTAAATTGACATTCTGGAGGCGGAGCCTTGTTGTGCTGGGCATGTAGGATCTCCTCCATGAGGTCCCATTATGTCAATGTGACAATCACTGAGGGGGGCAGAATGAGAAGGCCTCCTTCAGATCAGGGTCATGGTGAGAGTTGGCATCAGCCTTACTGTTCTTGGACCCCAGCCTGTAGGTCACCATGAAGTTAAAATGGGTGAAGAATAAGGCCCATCATGCTTGCTGGGGGTTGAGTAGCTTGGCCCCTTTAATGTATCCTAAGTTTTTATGGCCTGTCAGAAATTGAAATGGGTAGCCCAATCGAGAGCAACTCCCTGGTGTGTAGTTTCAAACCAGTGCGGTCTCTTGGGCTTCACATGGAGCCACGCTGTGGGAGGGGCACCTCTGTCAACTGCACTTGGCTCACTGCAATGGAGGACCCTGTTTCCATGTACTGCAGAACCTGTGGTTGCAGTGAACTGGTTTTTGGAACTATGTGATACGATACACTGTCTCGCTATATGCCCCACCCCTTCACATTTTATGCAGATTGGTTGGCCGTCATCTGTAAATTTGGGCTTCTCACTCTGACTGATTCACACTCTGACACTCACATTAGTGAGTTCGCCAATAGCTTTACCCTGCTGAATGATTATTTTTACTACACTACTGCTACTGCGGTGGCTACTGCTATGTCACTGTGTGCACTGTTGGTGGTATTTGTCTGTCCTGACATCTCCCCAAAACCTGTACTCACAATATTCCGATTCCTGACAACATTTAAACCACAACCCATATCATAGCCTCTTCTAGAATATCAAACAGAGTAGACTGGGGCTTATCTCAAACAAGCTTACACAACTCTCTATGCAGGGTTGCATCTCTTGATCCTTGGTGGACCAAAGTGCAGACTTGGATGAAAAATTACATGACTTCTGGCCAGAAGTTGTCATATTGTGACTAAGCAATAAATAACCAGAAAGGTTTTTGTGTTAATGGAAATAAAATTATTTTATTTCTGTCTTACACTAATGACACATTTTTTCACAGCACATTTTATTTTCCTAGAGCAAATCCATCTATACCTATATAACCAGTTCTAAACAGAGATATCACAAGGTTAAAAAAATGCACACATTCACATTAAATAAAACATTTATAAAAAGATTCATGTTAAAACCATGGTTACCTTCAGTATTTATTGTGAGGATGCAGTTGCAGGTAAGGCAGTTAAGAGTCCTTTTGTGCAGTGGCTATGTGTGCAGGTGATAGAAATGTGATCAGATTGGTGTGAGTGTTCAGAATGAAGGTGACTGTGAGTGTGGAAGTATGTGAGTGTTCATGGTGTTGGAGTCTGGGGACACGGTGCATGTTGGGGTATGCTGAGTTCATGAAGTTGCCCTACTTCAACATCTCAGTGTCCGCCAGCAGAGACAGTGACAATAATCAGGGCCCCCTTTTGAAAGAATTGCGATGGACCTCAGCCATTAGATCGAATTACACAACACTGATACCCGGAGGCAATGCCTCTCCGCAACATCTCCACACGTGACAATGCTTCCGGGTTATCTCTCTTTTGGGATCCGGAATGATCAGGGCATGTCATTCATGTCACTAACACCGAGCAAGCTTTACAAATTTCTGGGGATTAAATTGGGGGGTATGTGGAAGTGTAGTTTTAGGCATAGAGGGTGGAGCCAGAGAAGGTGAGTAATACAGATTGCACACATTTAGTGAATTAGACTGAGAAATAAAAGTTCTGTATTGCTGTGAGAGAAGAGCGTCTGAAAGACAGAGAGCCAATCAGCAGAGTTGCATATGTATCTGTGTGTGCATCTTTGTATTTATAAAATCATATAAAAACATTCAACCATGTTGTTGTCACCTCTGACTTGCACATTATGGATAAATCTAAATCTATATCTACATCCTAACATCTGTACAGCTGATTTGTGACACTGTAACAGCATGGGTTAATTAACCATACACATGAAACTATTAGGTCAGTCCTAACAGGTGTATTTTGTGATACTTGATGTATTTTCCTCTCAGCAGGTAGAGCTGAACAATTCATATCCACTATGCACACAAAATGTGAACAAAATAATGTCCTCAGTCAAAGAGGTCTGTCCTAAACCCTGCACTCCTTTTCCCAGTCTGCAGTTTGGGGCACCAGTCTCTTAACCTTGGTGAAGTGCCAGTTACTTAAACAAATGTTTTTTATTTACTGAAATCAAAGTCCAAAACAGTTAAACAGTATTTAATTTGCTGGACAGCATTAGATAGCAGCAAAATGGAAACAGACACATCTAATCTCTTCTAAATTGTGGGTGCATTTTTTAATATATTATATTGTGTACCTCCTTTTAGTCCATTATATTAGCTAGAAAATGTGCCAGGCATTATAAACACAGGTCCTCAGTGAATTCTGAATGAGCAGCTTTGTCTAAAATACCTCATTGGGTTGTATGAGTTGCCTAGCACATTAGCACAAAGCTGGTGTTTGTCTGTCTGTACTGTAAATCCTATCACCTGCCCCGTAGATCCAAACCCCTCCACAATCCATCACAATCCAGACAGACCATCTCACAGGGCCTTGACCGCTTCATCACTGCCATCACCAGTGGCTCTATTTTGTCAAGTCGTGGACTAACTGCATGCGAGAGAGCAATGCTTATTTCCATCCTGAAGAAACCCACTCTGGATCCCCCAGACATCAGCAAACTACTGAATGGTATCACTTCTCTCTTTTCTTTCTAAAACCCTCAAACGTACTGTCTCTCTGTCTCTCACAGAACAACCTCCAAAATCCCAACCAGTCTAGCTGTACAGTACCTCATTCCACAGAAGCTGCACTTTAAGCCCACATAGTGAAGAAGCTACAAGCTGCTATTTCTGTCAAACTGTCATCAGTCATCATCCTGCTTGACTTTTCACTAGCATATGATACGGTCATCCACAAGACTCTCTTCTACACTCTCTTGATTTTTTTGTTAACAATTGTTTATTGAATTTTCTTCTGGGAACAGTAATATAAAGCAAAAAGCAACTACACAGATTTATAACCCACCCCAACCCATCCCACACCTGGTAGACTTCAAAAAAATAAAATACAATGGAGAATAAAATACAGTGTAATAAAATACATTGACAAAAATATATAAATAAATAAATAGATAGATAGATAGATAGATTTAAAAAAAATAAAATAAAATAAATAAATATATATATTTTTTTACAATGATTTAAAAAAAATGGCACAACCATAAAAGCACAATATCATAAATGTACAGTTTTCACATTAGTTTTTTACGTATATGAGAAGATGAGAGTTCCATCGATATAAAGTCATGAAAAAATGACACAAAGTCAGACATATCTCAGTCCCAAGCAGATAATGATATGATGGACATGTAGTCCAATGATAAAAAGAAAGGGAAAACGCTGCATAACTGTTTTTTATTGCCATTTAATTCTCACTGCCCGTGGTTGATAAAGAGATGAAATAGAACTGATATTCACTATTTAAAATATCCATCAGTTGTTGGGTAGAATAATTATCACCACATTGATGACCACTTTTCATTGTAAGTAAATGTCTGTGCTTTCACTTTAGTACCATAACATGAACTTTAAAAACTAGTGTGACAAATAATGGAAACAAATTCATACTACTTGCTTCTTGTTGTCCATGATTATTCTCAGGTCTAAATCAGTTTCACCCTTTGTCTTTTAAACTACGCTCTGAATGAAAAGGGGTGAAACTGTGTAGCTGAACCGCCCATCAGAGTTGGAGTGCCCTGTGTGTGTGTGTGTGCTTTTTCCCAGAGTTCAGAGATAAAGCGTGATCCGAGACACACACAGCTCATTTGTCCTGCACAACATGGATGGTACACTAAAGGTCTTGCTGCTAGCCGCCCTGATTCTGCTGGTTTCTGTCCAGGCGTCTAAGTACGAAAGCTTGCCTGATGGAATACGAAAACACGTTGACAAAGCTCTGAATAATGTGCGAAATACGTATGAAGGTCATCATGTTGCTTATGAATCACTTATAGGTACTCCAAGGGTAAGTTTTATCAGGATTTTGATGTGAATTATTCATACACTTGCAACAGGGCTGAAAGGCTCAGGTCCTCAAGGGCAAAACGGGTCTCCAGATTACGTAAAAACTACGAAAAAAAATTCAGTAATTTTCAGTGCAGCAAGCAAAAATATTTTCAAAAAAATATTTATTGTTTTGTAGTAGTTAAAAATACTTTGTTGAAATTTGTGCTTTGATTTGTCTAGTTGAATGTCTTTCAGGTTTGGGTTATGTTTATCGAGTTGACTGTATATAAGGGCTTTGTTCAAAATGAACAGTAAACAGTTAAAAGTAAAATAAAAGAATAAACAAATAAAAAAAGTCTTTAATGTAAATCTCAATGCTAAATGCATGCTGTATCTAGTAACAATCACTAGTAAATGTCATGGGGATCAGTTAAATTATATTATATATAATGTTAAATAATGCTAAACGCCTACCAGCTTTATATGAACCATGTTTAAAAATGTCTTTTTAAAATAGTTTTTTCCCTTTTTTACAGCCTATGGAGAAAAGCTTGCATATAAATGTCCTTTTCACGGTCAAAAAATGTGAGAGTAATCCTCACAACATGGATGAATGTGTTCCACAAAGTAAAACATTGGTATGTATTATATCCTTAAAAACCTTACTTTATTTAGTTTTCCTTCTTAACCCTGTTGATGCTGGCAATGCAAATTCCTTGTCACATCAACATACTTGATAACTATAGATACACTGCTGCTGTGGATATTTTATAACATCACAAAGTCTCAAACTCTTTCCTAAGAAAACCACCATCATTTTATTTTTACACAGTACCGGATTGACTGCCTTCTGTGTAAGACAAAAGACAATGAAGAGCTGCTGGATTGTGCCAAATGGTTGGAGGTCAAAAATGTAAGTAACAAATATAATGTAACTGCAACAGATATAGAAATACACACTACAGCCGAACTAAAGACATCATCTGTACTGACTGTAGAAGTTACGCTAGACTTTTAAATAATTCCTGTTTTATTTACAGAATAAGCGTGATGCCCATCGAGGTAAATGTAGCGGATTTTTGCCCGGAAGTCACATACTTGCCCAGAAAACTGAGGACTCTCAGAAGATGGGTGGATGTCCCGGGTGTATGTGAAGCTGCACAAATAACAACGGCCAAATTCTACCAATATATAAGTGAAATTTAAGCAAAATTTGAGTTCAGTGCTTTAATAGTTCATAAAGTTAGAGGAAAATGATGATGGACCTACTCTAAAAATGTTGGGTGGCCAAATAAAATGTGGATCTGTAAACACTACGCATCTGTCAGCTTTTTTATTTCTTCAGTCAAGCACAGTCTTTAGGTCCCCTGGTGGTCCAGCTTCAGGATCCTGCACTCTCCGTGTCGGTGGATGGTGGGGTTAGGGTTGTATCAGGACGAACATCTGGCATAAAACCTGTGCCAAATCAAATCTGTAGACCAGACAATCCCCTCTGGTCAAAAACAGAAAAACAATTAAGCACAGTCCTTTAACCACTCAGCTTCCTCTCCAAAATGAAATCGTTTTATTTCTGAAGAATTCTAATATGTAAATTACCAGCACTCTGCATTTAGTTACCTAAAAGTGAAGGCCTTACATGTTTACCTCAGATTTTGTTTATGCTCTAAGTACATTTCAAAGTACAAGAGGTAATTGGACCCTAGACTGACACTTGTGAAATTCAGCCAGTTGCATTAAAATGTTAAAGTATAACTGCTGTCAAAAAAAAAAAAATTGGAAAAAAAACAACACCACCCCAACTAGCCAAAAAAAGTTCTTTCTTTGGTTTATTACTTACTGATATAAGGCATTATTTAAAACCAGGGGTCAATTTACATTCATGGGCAAATTTTATATCAGTGTTGTTGAGAAGGTTCTTGTTCTAAGCTCATACTGCTGAGTTTCAGGAACAGCTGAGAGAAAACTTCCTGAAAAGATCTTTCTACACGTAATCAGTGAAATATGTCTATCCTCCACACACAGGAAATCAGTCTGATTTCCACTCAACATAATGGACCATCCAATTCATTACCCACACACCTGTATTAAACCAATACGCATGTATATGATAAATGAACTATGAACTACCTGGTGTCATTTACTCCTGCAGTGCAGACTGAAGCTGTTTTTACTCAAAATGCGGCCGGTCGTACAGAGAGCCTGCCTCTGGTCCACCCGTATTAGTGATGAAGACAGTACATGTTTATCTCAGGAACAATATTGTGTTATTAATTAACATGTAAAATGGTCAGTTGTAGTGGTGTACTTTTCACATGGACAGGATATTGATTAACATTTTAGCAGTTGGAGCAATTTTATCCAAGTAATGTGAAGCCAAAAAAAAAGAAAAAGAAAAGTAAACCCTCCTTCCATTCTACATTTTTATGGATCACCATCGTGTGGTCCTTACCAGTGTCTATAAATACACAAATAACTTTTTTCACAAATAACAGATTTCAACATGTAGTCTCTGTTCCCCACAAAAAGAACCAACATTCAGAAACAAAGTGGGAAAAAATAAGCACACCCCATAATTCACTAACATGTAGCACCACTTTGAGCAACAATAATAAAGAACATTTTCTGTACCAGTTTATCAGTCTCTCTCAGTGTTTTGAAGAAATACCATCCCACTCGTCTTTACAGCATTGTTTGGTTTATTGATGTTTGAAGGCATTCATTTATGCACAGAGCTCTTAAGATCCTGCTGCAGCATCTCACGGTCTGGACTTTAACTTGGCTATTCCAACACCTTCATTTTTTCCCCTCCTGGTGTGACCGGGATCATGGTACTGTTACATGACAATTTCAGCCCAGCTTAAGCTGCTGGAAAAAGATGACCTCACAATTGTCTCTAGAATATTCTTATATAAAGTGGATTTCACCATTATATAAAAAGGTTTATTTTAAGCCATGTCCAAATCATCACCTCATCACTATACCTGTGGCTAAGCATGATAAAGTGTTTGGGGTTATAGACTTTTTTCCCCCCACCTTGGACTCCAAAAGGATATTGTTTTAAACCTTTAATGGTTTGTTTAGAGGCAGTTTCAGTCATGCTGCCATACTCTTTTTGGAGAGAACACCCTTTTACTAGCCACTGTGCTATGAAAGCCATACAGGTCATACTTTTTCTGACTGTGCCATCATGAACATTCCATGTGTTAACAGAGGCATGTCGGTCATAGCTCCTGGGATTTTCTTTAGCTCTCTGAGCACTGAACAGGAAACATTGACCTGAAATTGCTGGGATGCCCACTACCGAGAAAACTACTAGCCTCAAAGACTCTCAATTTGTAAACAATCCTGCACACTGCTGAATTTCTTTTAACCCTTCCCAGATTGACGAGGAGCAAAAACTGCTTCTCTGAGGTCAAGGCACCATGTAGACAAACACAAGAGTGCTCCAGAAATCCAAAATTGGTTCTGCTGTTATTCAATCACACTTCTTGATAATTAACTGATCTTGTACCCCAGCATACTTCATAACACAGTTAAACGAATCATTGCTAATGATCAACTAACTAATCGATGAAATTGATTGCCAGCTATTATTGCATTTCACTGATCAGTTGTTGCAGCATTACTTGCTTGTGGCTCACACCATTTAATGTAGTCAAAATACTACTCGGTAAAATGCTAAAGTAGATCTAAGCTTTGATAGCACAGTCAACACCACTAAACCGGTGTTAAGTTATTGAGCCAAGTGATGGTCAATCAACACAGAAGGTGTCATGTTTGAAGAATTTATTTTCTGGACATTCAGAACCAAAAAGTTTTATAACAAGATAATGAATCTTCTGAAAAAGTAATTTTTTGGAATAAACAAAAACAAAAAAAAATTACCTGCAACCTAATCCAAACTATAACTGATGAGGGGGGTAAGAGAACCAATACAAAAACATTTCCAGTCCTTCACAGTACACAACAGTGAATTTAAAAAAAAAAAAAAAAAATCCATGAGTGTTTGCTTGCGTTTGTCCCCGAACAGGATCTGTAATAATATTAATATCAACATCAATAAAAAATAATTACAGGTTAAAAAGTGGGGCCTGCACCACTGGGAATAGTGGTCAGCAGCTGTATCAGTAAGCGTGTGAGAGACACAAAAGAACAGGTCACTGAAGAAGGGGTTTGATTTTTTTTCAGTCTATGCCGAGAGATCACTGTTGTCGAACCGCTCCTGGTCATAAACCTCGGCGATGACTTTTCGACCTCCAAACCAGCGGTTGTTTAGCGCCTGTATGGCCTTGTTCATCTCGGATGCTGCTGAAAACTCCACAAATATCTTAACGATGACCTCTGCATCCTCCTCTTCTCCCTGCTTCTCCTGGTAAATAATCACTCTGTTGACAGCGCCAAACTTTCCACATTCTTCCGTTACCTCACCTTCCAGGTCGTCGTCTATGTCTTCGGGGCCTACCATGTTCCTGAGCACCATAACCGTTGACTGTGGGTGGAGAGGAGCAGTGTTTTAACAATCTTCTAGGACAATTGCATGCTGTTAATCATCATAGAAATTCCATTCTCATCTACACCAACACTTTAAAATCTTTGCGTTGAAATCATTTGCACTTAATAACGATTCATAATTCATAACTCAATTGTGCACACAACAAAAACTTTTCAATGCAACTGCAGTATACAGATGTAGATGGCAATTTAAGAAATTTAGGCAAACTTGATGGGCATCATCTTCAGCTAAAGTGGCCAGTTATGGATGCATGAAGGAAAAGGCATTACAGCTTAATGAAAAATGTCAATTTCATTACTGCTGCTCTGTCAACAGGTTGCCTCTGGCAAAATGAATCCTATTTTTCCACACTTTCATATAGTGTGTCTATTGTTGATAAAATCACAGCTGGACTAAATACAAACCTGTATCAATGCTATTACAGGTAACAAAATTAGGAACCGTAATTTTGCATCAAATCAGGGACATCATGGAACATTTTATTTAACTCTATTTATGCCGAGTTTTATATTGGAGATGTTACGACAGTTTATTTAATAGGGAATGCAAAGGAAGCCAACTTGAGCATGCTGATGTATGAATGAAATCCAATGCCCACACCGGCCTTTTGCGGACAAGATAGGACACCCTGATTAAACAGGATCTGAAGCACTAAACCTCACCTCTTGTTTCCTCAGCAGTTTCTGCATGACCATGTGTCTGGCACTGCTGCCTGAGATGCTCATGTGCTCCTGCTCACTGAGCATCTCCTGGCCTGTACCGTCTAGGGCTGCTTCCTCCTCTTCCTTCTCCAGCTTCTCTTTGGCCTCCTGTGCGGCAGCCACAGCAGCTGAGATCACCGGCGGAGAGGCCAGGACAGGGTTGACCAGGCCCACTTGGGGTATTACAGGCCGTGCTGGTGTCACACCTGCACAGAAAAGCAGTTAGAACACACACTGCAGACACCAAGTACAAGACAGAGCCCCAGGAGACTCTAAAGCCCTCTACATTTTGTGTGTTAAAATGAGGGATTTATTTAAGCCCCAGAGGGCCCAAAAATAAGCAAAACCCCAACATGCCTTAAAAAAATATTTCCTTTACATATTTACACTGTTTTAGAAAATCATTAAAGCATCATCAAAATGAATGGTCCACAAAAGTATAACAGCTAGTGATGTACTTAAAACTAGCTACTTTTCTCTGAATACATTTGCTGAACAACAGCAAGCAAATACTTAAAAAAAAAAAAATATTGCAAAAGAGGGACATCAGATGTAGATTTACAAATGATGGAGAAAATGATGGAGAAAATGGGGTCAGTCTTCCTCCTTATGGACCGACGAGCTCCACACATCCCTGTACCCTTAAGGGCTCTTTCCCTCCCTCATGTCAGTCAGTTCAGGTGAAATATTACCCAGATCAACTCCATAAAATATACAGCACTCACTGGCCAATGAGAATGAGAGATTTGATTATGAGGGGAGGGGCTAGAAACAATCCTCTTCACACTTGGTTGGTGGGGGGAATAAGAGGCCACGGTCAGGGTGATTGTGGAGAGTAAAGACAGGGAAGGGAATATAGAGACAGAGAGAAAGAAAAAAGGAGAAAGAGAGAGAAAGAGAGAGAGAGAAGAGAAAATAAAACAGAATCTATTAGTGGATAGGTCCTATGACAGACCTTATTCAACTATGTAATTGTGTAGAAAACTAAAGAAACCTGGGGAAGAGAGTGATTTGAACACAAGCTAGCCTGGTATGTTTTAACAGGACATAAAAGGACAACAAAAGTAGCAGTACAAAACAAAGTCTGCATGAAATTGAGTACCAACAGCTTCAATTCATGAG